>NW_018022201.1:7049-25913 GCF_002006095.1 Pseudomyrmex gracilis
ATTTTGTGATCACATTTCTGTCTCCGAGTACTGAAAGGTCCCAAGCTAGTTTATACGCTACTGAGTATATCGAAATATCCGGATAATACGGATATTTGAATAACTCGAATAGTGCTATTCGTACTATTCGCTGCACAAAGTATCCNGATATTCGAATACTATCCGTTGATCGAAGTTTATTCGTACATATATATTATATTCGAATATCCGGATATCCGAATCACACTGTTATTCGAATTTAAGCCGCAGCCCTAATAAGTATGTGTACTGTAGATGTTTTAGTATTTATTGTTCTTATGCATGAATACAACAAATATATAGAAACGAAAGCAAACGAAACATTTTCAAGATTGGTTAAAGATTATTGTTTAAAAAATAGTACGTCTGTTGCTATTTGTATTATTATTCACAAAGAATAAATTTCTAACATGAGTTTTGCACATCGCGATGCGATTGTAGTGCATTAACTTGACCTTATACTTGACGTATAAGGGATTATGTATATTCGTCGATTCGGTGTGCTAAAAGCAACTCGCGGTGGTGATAGAAATTATTATGTAATTCACGCGCGATCGACGAGTTCAAGTTGACGAAGTTGCACCACCTTATCTGCGTTATATTTATCACAAAACGTATTGTTTACAAAAGTCTTCCTTTATAAACTTACAAAAATTATATATGCTAAACATTTTTTTTTTTTAATTTGTTTTACAAAAAAAGTGATAAAAAGTAGCGCCAAGTAAACTCTTGTACATTATTGTAATGACAAACAATATACAATAGAGAACAATATAAAAAAAACTACAATGTACAATAACATATTTCTGTCACTAGTAAGACTACGCCTTGTCTTTTTTCCGTTATTATATACTACAAAGCACTTTTTTTCTAAAAATGTAACAAATTGTAGATTTGCAATTTTGTTTTTGAATCAAAAACCGTTATATTAATTTCTTATTACAATTATCTTTAAAATTATAGATGTTTTAGATATTTGATGCACATGATGATTATAACACTGACGACATTACATTTTACGTTAGATATGACATTATGATATTCACAATAATTACACGCAGATCTCTGTAAAAATGTAGTGAATAATATACTTTTGTGACTAGTTATAATATAAATTTTGTTATTTCTGTTTCAAACGTACGCAATACTTGCGTAGCACCACGCTTAAGCGCTCTTATGTACAAACAGAACGCGTTACGAGACCTTATACGATAATCATTAAGCGTTTTGCTCTTATAGAAAAGCTTCATACTTGATTGACAATCGAGTTCCTTCTAGTCGCGCATAATGCGTTCTATCTGTTATGATGGGTGTTGTGGAAAACGATCTATAGGTACTCAAATTATATTCGATAAATATACAAAATGTTTGACAATTATTATAGCTTCTTTTGTAGACAAGTAGAACGAGTGAAACTGAGTCGAAAAGTTTTATACTATTTTACGCGATTCGCAATAATTACCAGAATCGTAATTAAAAAAGATCCGCGAATAAGCATGCATCGAGCTGTTTTGCGTGCGATAAAGTTGAAGTATTCTATAAATATACTTTCAAGCAACTGACGATAAGTAAACAACAAATCTACGAAAATGTCCTGCTTCATTGTAACACATTTTTTTTATACACAGAAAAGTCCAGTTATTCGAAAAAAAACGTTATATTGCAAAGAACTGTTCCCGACAAACTAACTTGAAATTAGTCCGTATTGATACAAACTATAAATTCGATAAGAAACTCACAAAGTTCATTTTTCAAATACACTTTTTATTATAAGTACGTATGTAATAACTATTTCTGTTTAAAATGAGTAAAAATAACTAAACATAATAAATTCTGCCACATTAAATTCGACTTACATTACCTATTTCTGTGTTTACATAAAAAAATACATAAAAAATACATAAAAACAATTAACATACATAAAAAAAATTACGAGTAACATATTTCGTCATACATATGACTGTTTCATATAAATTATTGATAAATGTTTCTTTTTTTCATATTTTTCATAGTTTTATATACTTACATATTATGTGTTTTTCTATAACGTGTGCTTTATATATTCACGTGTGAGCAATTAATTAAACTTAAATTTATACTTATTCGCAGTTATGTAAGATGAAATATAGTGTATTATTTTAGCATTCATTTTACCAAAGATTTAATTTCATTTTATGCTCATTTTGCGAATTATTAAATGTATTAAAATTTGTAATTTTCACATTTTAAACATAATTAATAAATACTTTTTTGAGCCATAAAATAAATTAAATCTTGATTTACAAAAATAACTTTAGTATTAAAAGCAATACATGGATTTCATTTTCTATTTAAATTAAAAAGCAATGTCAATACAAAACACTTTGTAAAAATCATCGTTACTTGATTAGTAATGTAGTAGATAATGACGTAAATCCCGAAAGTATATTTTCATTATATTTATAAATGTCCGCCGCTTCTTAATTTTTTTCATAATGATGTCGTGTATAAATGTTGGCTAAAAAAATATACAAATTATAAATATGATAACATCTTGTATACTTTTGCAGAAATGTAATAACGTTAAAAACTACATTTTTATAAAAAAAAACCAAAAATTATTACGAAAGAAAACAAAACAACTTGTGTAAATACGTGTAAAACATAAAAAAATGTGATTTAAACACGTAACAAGTATTGAACAAATATAACAAATTTTATTTTAGAAACTTAAATTTGTAAAATAATTTTTAACTTTTATTTAACAACTATATTCTATTTATAAAACTTCCTCTCACCGTTTCTAGATTATATCTGTTTATCAAATTTGTAACCATCACTCGTACAGTCTTAGTAATCTAAAACCACCTTGTAATAATAATATTGAATGTAATAACTTGTACCTTACTCAGCATTATATATGTGATTTTTTTACTGTGCTAAACTACATTTATATAACTTACTAATATACTTTCATTACGTACATACATTAAGTTACGTAATCAAATCAAAAAAAGATTGTTTTACAGTTATAGCTATATTAAACGGTTAAGTTCACATAACGTACCGTTTCGGAATCTTCATCTGAATATATGTAATTAATACTAAAATTCACAACTACAAGGCCAACCGGTCTTTTAAATGAAACACATATACCAGATACTTAGTATAACCTCTTTCTTAGTATTTACATTATACTCTTGTAAGATATAAAAAACCACTGTATATAAATTGAATAAACATAATATACATATACAATTATAAACTACATACAAGATATATAGTGTAAATTATACATATTGTACATACAGTAATAAGATAATACAAAAATTCTTTCGCTTATTACTTTTAAGTAATAAGCGATAAGTAGACAAAAAAATGATAAGTAACTAAGAAAATGTTCTTTTTGATTGTAACACAATTTTATTCACAAAACAGTGGAAATTCAGAAGAAAATGTTAGATAGCATACAAATGTTTCCACGTAACCTTTCTTGAAAACATTGCGCAGTGATAAAAACTAAAGAATTGTCACAAGATAGTACAGTTTATATTACAAATACTCTTTTTATTATAAGATTTTGTCATATATATTTTTGTTTGTACATATTAAATACAAACACAGCTTAAGTTATAAATAACATAATAAAATCTAATTAAATTATCGGTTATCAGGTTTTACATACATAAAAAAATTATTACGAGTACCATATATTATTTTCTCATACATACTACTGTTTGATATAGATTGCTTCTGTTTTATACATTTCATAGTTTTATATATCCAGATAATAATGTTTGCGTGCACGGTTTGCGCGCGTTAAATATGTAAATCTTATATGTGATTTGTCTAAATTTCGTTTGTGAAAATATTTCATCGCGCACACGTGCATATTGCGCACAAGACACTATCTAATACCCATCCACTATACCAACAAATAACGAGCAAATTGCTAATGTATTGTATTATTTACTCTTAATTTGACGGTGTATTACATACTTAGGATGAATAAGTCGTTCTTGTGTATGATGACAATATATTTACTTACAAAATTCTGTCTAGATTTACTGGTTATATGCTGTTCATATGACGACGCACTGGAATACCATGATACTTGCAAAATGTTATCTGAATACCTACACCTAATGTGTTTTTTTGTATACCGTGTGTTTTATATAATCATTTGTGAGCACTTAACCTTAAATGTATACTTAGTCGTGCAGTTGTGTAAAATGAAATATAGTGTAATAGTAGCATTTCTTGCACCACAGATTCGATTTTATTTTATGATCACTTTGCGAATTATTAAATGTAGTAAAATCTGTAAAAGCTACATTTTTATCAATTAGAATTAATAAATACTTTTTTGTGTCATAAAATAAATTACCTTTTGGTATACAAGAATAACATTGATATTAACAGCTATACATAGATACCATTTTCTATATAAATTAAAAAGCATATGTTTATACAAAAAAACTTGTTAAAATCATCATGTGATTAATAGTGTAGTAAATAATGAGGTACGTCCCGAATGTGTATTTTCTTCATTCGTATAATCGTTCGACGCTTCATCATTTTCTTCATAATGACGTCGTGTATAAATAATGGCTACAAAAAATTACAAATTATATTACTGATAACATTTTGTATACTTTTGCAGAAGTCTAATAATGTTGAAGAATACAGTTTTATAAAACAAAAACCAAGAATTACAAAAGAAAACAAAATAAAACTGTGTAAGTACGTGTAAACCATAAAAAAATTATTTAACCACGTAACAAATACTGAACAAATCTAACAGTTTATATTTTAACAACTTAAATTTGTAAAATACTTTTTAAGTTTTATTTAAAAACTATATTCTATTTGTAAAACTTCTTCTTACCGTTTCTAGATTATATCTGTTAATCAAAGTTGTAACCAATAGTAGTACAGTCTTAGTAATCTAAAACCACCATGGACTAATAATATGAAATGTAATAACTTCTAAATCATTCACTATTATATATGTCATTCTTTTATTGTGCTAAATTACAACTATATAACTAACTATTATACTTTTTTTACGTACATGCTTTAATGTACGTATTCAAATAAAAAGAAGATTGTTTTATAGTTATAGGAATATTAAATTTAAGTTCACATAACGTACCGTTTCGAGATCTTCATCTGAATATATGTGGTTAATACTAAAATTCACAACTGCAAGTAGGCCAACCGGTCTTTTAAATGAAACACATATAACAGATAATTAATATAAAATCTTTCTTAATATTTACATTATACTCTTGTAAGATATAAAAAATCAATGTATATAAATTGAATAAACATAATATACACATACAGATATAAACTACCCTTACGGAAAAAACGTTCGACTATTGACCGTGACGTACAACTTCACGTTCAATTTGACCATTAACGCTCAAAATTGAACATATAACGCTGAATATTGAAAGTTTACAGTCAAGTTGAACGTGATTTTGTACGATACGGTCAATAGTTGGACGCTTTTTCCGTAAAGGTACATACAAGATGTATAGTGTTGTAAATACATATTGTACATATAATAATAAGATAATAAAAATTGACAGTTTTATATAGAAAACTTTGTTCACCTTGGAAATTTATTTTGTATTTGGCTTAGTATACTATCCAGTGAAGAAAATCTTTTTACGTGCCTTGCAACAATATGGAAAAGAATGCTAACAAAATCACTTTCTTTTCCTAAAGTATGTTCTTGTGCATAACGCACTTCTAATCTATAATTGTGTCCACGACAAGATAAAAGGTGATAAAAGTGATTTTGCTTTTCTTGTAACAAGTAAATGTCTTGTATTGTAAAGAACAACATGTAATCATTTATAATTCCTAATGTCACACTTTGGCAATATATCCATTTCTGCCAACTTACCAACAATCTGTAAATATTCACAAAACTATATATATAAAATTACTTCTACACTTATCACTCGGACGAGTTTACTTTTCTCATGATATCGTAATGATATGACATTACTCATGCTACAGATGCTATTACGTTTTCTATAATCGTAGAAGCAAGACACTTTTTGAGGTCATGTCTATTTAACTTTATATATAAATATATGTGTAATTAAACTGTACAAATCTATGTACGGTTTGTAAAAAATTGTACATTTTTTTAGAAACTATGTCACTCGCGAATGTTTAGTATTTTTGCGAATATCATAATACTGTATCAAGACTCATGTTGTCAGATATATAATATTATGTATAAAATATCAGTAAAGAGAGAAAAGTGTTATACAAACGTCACTTGGTACTAAAGAAAT
The DNA here is from genome assembly GCF_002006095.1 of Pseudomyrmex gracilis. Taxonomy (NCBI): domain Eukaryota; kingdom Metazoa; phylum Arthropoda; class Insecta; order Hymenoptera; family Formicidae; genus Pseudomyrmex; species Pseudomyrmex gracilis. Next base: position 13,364 of record NW_018022201.1, read on the forward strand.
AGAAAAACGTACTTGTTATGTGCAGGATTTTGTAAATGCCACTCTAATATATCAGTAAGGTGTTTGTTGCACTTTGAACTATTAAGAATACATGTCCATTTTAACGTTTCGTGATATAATTGAGTATCAATGCTATTCTCGGAAACATTTATATGTGATGTATCTTTAAGAAATTTATTCAAAATTTCTATTGCTCTAACCTATAAAAAACAGTGTAAAGTGTGTTACTATATGTATTTTGATAATTCTGTAACTCAAAAGTGTAGCCAACTGTTTTCTTATTTCAGAATTACTGTACATCTATAAAGTTTTGTAATTTGTAACAGTTTATATTTTAATTTTCTTAATATATGTACGTTTCTAACTGCACACTGGTTTAGTCGTTTTTTTTGGACAATGTTATATATATGTATATTACTTTCTAGTAGGTTTTTCTGTTGTCAGGTGATAAAAAACAAGCGGAGAAAAAAATGTGTAACGTAAACCATGTATATTAGAAGACTCTTTCATTGAGTGAGTTTTTAAGTAAAATTGTGTTTTAAAAATTGACCTTTTTTATTTTGTTCTGTATCAGTGCAATGTAGTATTTACCTTGATTTTTGCGCTTTCTGGAAACGGAAAAAGTTGTGATACATATTGAAGAGCATTAAATATTGGATACCATGTTATGTACCCATTTTCCACGTAAAGTACATTGCCCGCAAGATTGAAAAATGTGTCTATATTACTCATTCCTGCAACAGGATGTTCGTTGTACTTTGTATTTTGTATTAAAAAATAAAAGGCATCGTCGAGAAGTTGGGCTAAAGTGACGTCAGATACTTCATATGCATGCCAAATCGTATGATTTTTATTTTCCAAAAAGAAAGCAATGTTTGTCCATGATTTATAATCATAGGTCACACGATATCCTATTACAAATGAATGTTTAGAAGAAAAGTATACAAAAAAAAAACAGAAAAAAACAGAGAAAAAAAGGGATAGATTATGTAAAAACAAAACAATACATGTAATACAATGTTAAAAATGGTTAATAGAGTATATATAAAATACATGGAACTTTACAGTCATAATTTATTTGTAGTGTAATACCATTTTGCGCCGTAATCATGATAAAATCATCTTCTTTAATATACGGAACAAAGATACTTTTTCTGTCTGGTATTAAGTATACATAATTAATACTAGACACATTTCTCGATATTTTTACATAGGTTACAGGTATCCACCATTTGTGTTCACACAATTCCTCTTGATTACCTGCGATACAATCTATAACCTTTATTGTCAGAGACTGTGTATCATTGTCTCGTGTTACTTGTATCACAGAATAGCCATCTTGTGTTATCCAGAAAGTTATCACATTTTTTATATTTATATTTTGTAAATGAATAGTTTTATATATAGCCGGCACATCAAGTACATTTTTCCATAAACTATCCAAAATAGACTGTTTATTAAATGTATCACTTGATGTATTCCTACTAACAACAAAAAAGGTCATAAGAAAACCTATAATTGTTGTTCGTTTTAACTTTTATAAAAAATTATGTGCTAATTTGTACATGTTACGTACATATAATGTTACTTACAAATTTCTAAACATTTTTCAAGTATTCTAATAACAATTACTCACATGGTAGAATACAATTTTATCGCTTCCTCAAAAATTGAATTGTATAAAACATTTTTGTCATGGAACAATGTATTGATCATAAAAAATATATTGAATGCTACAACATAATTTTGAATATGTGAAAATTATCACAGTATACAAAAATATACATATTATATGTATATGTAAATGTATGTTTTTTTTTTAATGTATAGACAATAAATACTTAAATGATTGTAATTGTATACTTCGATGAAAACTTCGCGCACGGTATATTGCATAATCTCAGTTTTTGTGTTCTCATTCTTTATAGTCTTAAGATATATAAACGTAGATTTTATATTGTTTTGCAATTTAAAGAGCAAACCCTTAGACAATTAAAAGTTTTACATTGTGAGTTATCTTACCTTTTTCTTTCCACATGATATTAAGTGTTACGTTTTGAGGAAATAGATTTTTTTGTATTGGTAAACCATGTTCAATAAATGCTTGTGTATATTCAAAACCTACTCGTCGTGTCTGGATCGCAATCGATTTCAGTAAAGTTTCATCGTAAATCTATTAACACAGTTTGTATGAGTACACTTATATTTACTTTAATTGGTATTTAGGTTAAGATAAAAATCTACATCGAAAAAATTGTATTCTTGTTTTGCGGAAAGATATCCCACTTACTTTAAGTATATTTTATACTAAAATAGGCGCCAAGAAAAGTTTCTTATTTTAAGAGGAAAATCCTCTAAATAGTAATATTGGTAAGAATATTACTGATTAGAATATAAACAGTTTCTATAAAAAAACATATATACCTCACTATCGAAAAAAACTATATTCTTAAATAAAGAATATATTCTTACTTTCAGAAGAATATCATTTAAAATATTTAAGAAGATTTTTTAAGTAGAAAATCTTCTACTTACAACAATATAATTTTTTCGGTGTATACTGTTAAGCTATCAAATTGTTAGTAATTTCAAGAAATAGAAAATGTGTTAGTATATGCAAATTATTAGTTGTAATATAACTCGAGAATTTCTGTAAATATTACAACGACCAGTTCAATAGTAGAATGCATACTGCTTACATCTTTTAATAAAAAGACAAGAAATATACTCTTTTTAGGTAATAATGTTACAGTATTATACATATATATAATAGTAAAATGTTTTATTATACCATAATAATTTAGTGTCATCTATCATCAAAATTTTAATAAATGCATGACTTACTTGATCCACTACATAAACTCCGTATAATGTTAAAAAACCTTCAAGGAACCAAGAATCAGATTGTTTCAATGTAACTAACCATTCACTGAACATTTCTTGTAGCACACCGCGTACAACCAAGCATGTTACTTTTGTTTTCTTTATAATTGAATCTATTTCTCTATTGTATGCAATATTAGCGTCTCTAAAAATAATATTGTTCTTACAGCAATTTTGTCGTTTTTATCCTATGTATGATTGGTTTCAGCTAATTTTACCTGAAGAATACAAGTCCAGAAGTTACTATGGTTTCGTAATTGTTAGAGTTTATTGGAAGTACTAAATACTGCACGTATGAGACTGATGTGATATTCTCTTTCTTGTCGTCGATAGATGTCAGAAAATTTGTTATAAGTAATATTGCGTATGAAATGTCGTTTTTCACTTGCAATCTAATTTGAATAGTAAGACGTGTATGACGCAACAAGGAAGTATGTATATAATAATCGGAATTCGCTGGTACATCGGTGTATTCTGGAAATACTGCTGTTGCTATCAAATGAGTAGATATTTTAGGTGTAGTACAAAATAATGTATAGAACTGATTTTCTTTAAACTTTTTATCACCAACCGTATGTGATAAAACTATTTCATTGTAAGTATGATTAAATTGAATAGTAAATGCGGCCTTGATTGCAGGATTTTTCCAATGAGGAAATACCCATTCAGCGGGAATACGCGGTAAAATCAAATATCTATATAATAAAAAAATGTAGATTATAAATATACACTGATATGGAACTACTAAAACTGTGTAAATCTTATTTCTACAGAACAAAAAAAAAATTGTTACTGCGATAGCGTTTTATTTACTCACTTTTCTTTTTTAGTTTGAGATACATATGGGATAATTGTTGCAATTTTCTCTAAAATGCACTTATATTTCGAAGTTATCCAATATATTCCAGGTTGTATATCTCTTTTTCGTTGTTTTATTTTAAAATCGTCTATATAGTAGTCCACGAGAACGATGTCAATAAATCTTTCTTTCGTAGAAAATGGCTCGTATAACCAATGCGAATAATTATACCGAGAAATATTAGTAGTGATGTTAAAATCGTATGTAACATTACAATAGTATTTGACATACAGTCGTATTTTCTGATCTGTACATGAAATGTTGAGTTTGACACGAGAATTGACGTTGAGTGAATTATTATGTACTTCCGCTGAAATATTCATAATATATTCAATTGGTTGTATACATTGTTGGTCTTGAGATAACTTTTCATCAGTTGAAAAAGCAAATCTAGGTAGAAATATTAGGCACAAAGTTCCAAAGAATTTAAGCATCTGCATACTGTGAATCTAGAAAATTATTTTGTTTGTTAAGCACGAAATGCATATGCACATAAAGACGCAACATACAAATTATAAATGTACACATCAATTGTTAATTCTTTATCAGATATAATTGTCAAAGACAGATGTGTATGACCGTTCTAGAATATGTTTATCACTTTGTTTCGATGTCTGTATGTTTATCACGTACGCATACAGATACACTAGCATAATAGTTGTCATGATTGCGTTAATTTGACATATAAAAGGACGATTAGAGAAAGAAAAACACAAAGTGTGCTAAACAATTTTAACAAATTATTATTTGAACGAACAACGGTATACTCAAAAAGTTTGTCTACAAATTTTGAGCGCGTTTGAATTATGTACTATGTCACACATTGCAAATTATGTCATTGTAAATACGATATTTTTAGATTGCATTAATAGTTATGTACTAGTCATGTATGGTTTATTTACAATTATTATAATTCGTACAAAAAGTGATAAACTAAAGCAGATATAAATTTTTTTAATAGAAAGAAAACTCTTTTTTTCTCTCTCTCTCTCTCTCTCTCTCTCTAACGAATTTTATAAAATTTTAGCGTGTGGTGGACACTACAAGATATATTTCACAACAATAATTATGAATATTTAACACATAATATACGAGCTTTTTATACCTTATTATGTTTGAGATATCTCTAGCTCCTAAAATAGTCTTACTTTTCACTTTATACGTATTATCACTATATAAGTTCAAAAACGAATTGCCTAAGTATATCTGCGATCGTGCCTCTTGGAGAGATGATCGATAACTACAAGACAGTCTTTTCCGTTAAATAATAAATATATATCACGATGTAAACACCTGTATTGGGAAAACGACCTTTCTTTGTAGGTTGTGTGCCATGTATATACATATGTATGTATAGAAATATGAGTTTCAAAATATATTTTTTCACTGTTTACTACACATTCATATGTTTTGACATGTTTTATCTAGAAAATATTTCAGGATGTTAATATGTTTTTTTTTCAAACTATACAATTGAAATAAAAGAAAAATCAAAAACGAGGTTTAGATAATTATTTTTGAATGTGCCAACGGTGCGCTCGCGAAACTGTAAAAGATTTATTGCGAGGAAATTACTTTTACATGGAAAAGATTTAATTAACTTTTCCAACTTTTAAAAAAATTACTTGAACAATATAGTTATTTTGATTTAGTATGTAAGTATTTTTTTTTGTTACACGCAAAGACGTATGGGATGATTTCCCGGTAAAAACTTTTTAATTTATACTTATACACAAATGAAAATTATTACATCTAATTATGCAAATTTATATACCGAATATGTCCATACAATTTTATACATTAAAAATTTTTTATCAGGTTACGGTAGCGTCACACTCGACGTGAACATAGAGGTTTTGTACAGAATTTCGGCCAGAAGTGTGTTCTACGACTTTGTCGATTCGAATTTTCGCACTTTTCTTTAAAATACAGCTATGTTAAATAAAAAATTATTTCTATCGAATCCTCGCACTTTTCTTTAAAATACAGATATGTTAAATAAAAAATTATTTCTATCTTTGAAACATATAAATGGTCATTAGTGTCAATCGATAAATGTTTGTTACCAAAATATATATACGAGGTGTCCGACAAGTAGTGTAAAATCACTCGTAGACAGATAGAAACAGTAAAAATGAATCGAGAAGTCCTGAACTATTTGTTTTTATTACATATAAAACAAAAGTAATTATTGAATAAATCACGCTTATCAGCGCCGACCTTTAGCTGGGCGCATGGCAGTGCACGTGCCATCAGTTGCGTGGAGCGCTCACGCACACTACCAAGATAACATTTTGCGAGCAAAATTCTATCTCAATGAATCGTCATATGAACAACATATAACCAGTAAATCTAGACGGAAGTTTGTACATGAATATCTAATCATTACACACAAGAACGACTTATTCATCCTAAGTATGTAATACACCGTCAAATTAAGAGTAAATAATACAATACGTTAGCAATTTGCGCGTTATTCGTTTGTATATTGGATAGATATTAGATACTTTTTTGTGCGCAATATGCACGCGTGTGCCAGATAAAATATGTTCGCAAACAAAATTCAAGCAAATCACATACAAGATGTACATACTTATTTAACGCGCGCAACATTGCACTCAAGAAATGTTATCTGAGCAGTTGCGTGGTTCACTGACGTGCTTTCGGCTAAAGGTCGACGCTGATTGGCGTACTTTATTCAATAATTACTCTATTATTATATGTAATAAGAAAAAATAGTTAAGGAATATTCGACCCAGTTTTACTTCTTCTACTTGTCTACAAGAGATTTTGCACTAAGTGTCGGACACTTTGTATATAAGTATGCTTCTAAGTAATAAGCGATAAGTAGACAAAAAAATGATAAGTAACTAAGAAAATGTTCTCTTTGATTGTAACACAATTTTATTCACAGAACAATGAAAATTCATAAAAAAAATGTTAGATAACATACAAATGTTTCCACGTAAACTTTCTTGAAAACATTGCGCAGTGATAAAAACTAAGGAATTGTCACAACATAGTACAGTTTATTTTGCAAATACTCTTTTTATTATAAGATTTTGTCATACATATTATTGTTTGAACATATTAAATAAAAAAACAAAAAAACTTATACATAACATAATAAAATCTAATTAAAGTATCGATTATCATGTTTTACATACACAAAGAAATTATTACGAGTATCATATATCATTTTATATATCATACATACTACTGTTTGATATAGATTGCTTCTGTTTTATACATTTCATAGTTTTATATATCCAGATAATAATTTTTGCGTGCACGGTTTGCGCGCGTTAAATATGTAAATCTTATATGTGATTTGTCTGAATTTTGTTTATGAACATATTTCATCGCGCACACACGTGCATATTGCGCACAAGAACCTATCTAATACTCATCCAATATACCAACAAATAACGAGCAAATTGCTAACATATTGTATTTTTTACTCTTAATTTGACGGTGTATTATATACTTAGGATGAATAAGTCGTTCTTGTGTATGATGACAACATATTAACGTACAAACTTCTGTCTAGATTTACTTGTTATATTAGATGCTGTTCATATGACGACGCACTGGAATACGATGTTACTCGCAAAATGTTATCTGAATACCTACACAATGTGTTTTTTTGTATAATGTGTGTTTTATATATTCACTTGTGAGCAATTAACCTTAAATGTATACTTAGTCGCGCAGTTGTGTAAAATGAAATATAGTGTAATAGTAGTATTTCTTGTACCACAGATTCGATTTTATTTTATGATCACTTTGCGAATTATTAAATGTATTAAAGTCTGTAAAAGCTACATTTTAAACATAATTCATAAATGCTTTTTTGTGTCATAAAATAAATTAACTCTTGGTATACAAGAATAACTTTGATATTAACAGCAATACATAGATACCAATTTCTATATAAATTAAAAAACATATGTTTATACAAAAAAACTTGTTAAAATCATCATGTGATTAATAGTGTAGTAAATAATGAGATACATCTCGAATGTGTATTTTCTTGATTCGTACACTGGTTCGACGCTTCAGCATTTTCTTCATAATGATGTCGCGTATAAATAATTGCTACAAAAAATTACAAATTATATTAATGATAACATCTTGTATACTTTTGCAGAAGTCTATTAATGGTGAAGAATACAGTTTTATAAAACAAAAAACCAGAATTACTACAAAAGAAAACAAAATAAAACTGTGTAAGTACGTGTAAACTATAAAAAAAGTGATTAAAACACGCGTAACAAGTACTGAACAAATATAACACTTTTTATTTTAGAAACTTAAATTTGTAAAATACTTTTTAACTTTTATTTAAAAACTATATTCTATTTATAGAACTTCCTCTCACCGTTTTTAGATTATATTTGTTAATCAAAGTTGTAACCAGTAGTAGTACAGTCTTAGCAATCTAAAACCACAGTGTGATAATAATATACAGCATTAAATATGTGATTTTTTTAGTGTGCTAAACTACATTTATATAACTTACAAATATACTTTCATTACATACATACATTAAGTTACGTATTTATATAAAAAAAAATTGTTTTACAGTTATAGCTATATTAACCATTTCTCTTCACATAACGTACCGTTTCGGAATCTTCATCTGAATATATGTGGTTAATACTAAAATTCACAACTGCAAGTAGGCCAACCGGTCTTTTAAAGGAAACACATATAACAGATAATTAGTACAAAATCTTTCTTAGTATTTACATTATAATCTTGTAAGATATAAAAAAACTACTGTATATAAATTGAATAAACATAATATATATACATATACAGATATAAACTACATACAAGATGTATACTGTAACTTATACATATTGTACATACAGTAATAAGACAATACAAACATTAACAGGTTTATTTAGAAAACTTTGTTCACCTTAAGAATTTATCTTGTATTTGTCTTATTATAATATCCAGTGAAGAGAACTTTTTTACATGCCGTGCAACAATATCAAAAAGAAGGTTAACAAAATCACTTTCTTTTCCTAAATGATGTTCTTGTGCATAACGCACTTCTACTGTGTAATTGTGTCCACGACAAGATAAAAGGTGAAAAAATTTGTTTTGCTTTTCTTGTGACAAATAAATGTTTCGTATTGTATGCAACAACATAAAATCATTTATAATTCCTAATGTTACACTTTGGCAATATATCCATCTCTTCCAACTTACCAACAATCTGTAAATATTCACAAAACTATATATATAAATTTACTTATACACTTATCACTCGGACGCGTTTACTTTTCTCTTGATATCGTAATGATATGTCATTACTCATGCCACATATGCTATTACGTTTTTTATAATCGTAGAAGTAAGACACTTTTTGAGGTCATGTCTATTTAACATTATATATAAATATATGTGTAATTGAACTGTACAAATCTATGTACGGTTTATAAAAAATTGTACATTTTTTTAAAAATTATGTCACTCGCGAATGTTTAGTATTTTTGCAAATATCATAATACTGTATCAAGACTCATGTTGTCAGATATATAATATTATGTATAATATATCAGTAGAGAGAAAAGTGTTATACAAACGTCAGTTGGTACTAAAGAAATAGAAAAACGTACTTGTTTTGTGCAGGATTGTGTAAATGCCACTCTAATATATCAATAAGGTGTTTGTTGCACCTTAAACTATTAAGAATACATGTCCATTTTAAAACTTCGTGATATAATTGAGTATCAATGCTATTCTCGGAAACATTTATATGTGATGTATCTTCAAGAAATTTATTCAAAATTTCTAGTGCTCTATCCTATAAAAAACAGTGTAAAGTGTGTTACTATATGTATTTTGATTAATCTGTAACTCAAACGTGTAGCCAACTGTTTTCTTATTTCAGAATTACTGTACATCTATAAAGTTTTGTAATTTGAAACAGTTTATATCTCAATATTCTTAATATATGTACGTTTCTAAATGCACACTGGTTTAGTCGTTTTTTTTGGACAATGTTATATATATGTATATTACTTTTTAGTGGGTTTTTCTGTTGTCAGGTGATAAATAACGAACGGAGAAAAAAATGTGTAACGTAAACCATGTATACTAGAAGACTTTTTCATTGAGTGATTTTTTAAGTAAAATTGTGTTTTAACCTTTTTTATTTTGTTCTGTATCAGTGCAATGTAGTATTTACCTTGATTTTTGCGCTTTCTGGAAACGGAAAAAGTTGTGATACATATTGAAGAGCATTAAATATTGGATACCATGTTATGTACCCATTTTTCACGTAAAGTACATTGTCCGCAAGATTGAAAAATGTGTCTATACTACTCATTCCTGCAACAGAATGTTTGTTGTACTTTGTATTTTGTATTAAAAAATAAAAGGCATCGTCGAGAATTTGGGCTAAAGTGACGTCAGATACTTCATATATATCCCAATTTTGTGGCTTTCCATTTTTCAGAAGGAAACCAAACTTTTCCCAAAATTTATAATCATAGTTAACGCGATATCCTACAACAAACAAATGTTTAGAGGAAAGTAATACAAAAAACATAGAAAAAGGCAAAGAAACAAAAACAGAAAAAAAGAAATAACCAAAGAAAAAAAGCGAGAAAAAAAGAAAAGAATAAAAGAATAAACCTTATATTATAAAGAGCAGAGTAAATGTAATACGGTGGTACAAAGTTTGAATATACAATAACAAATACATAGGAATCTACGATAATAACTTGATTGTATTACCATTTTGCTCTGTGATCACGATAAAATCATCTTCCTCAATATTCGAAACAACGATATCTTTTCTTTCTTGGTCAAGGTACGAGTAATGGTGTGTAATAGACTTATTTTTTGATATTGTTACATAGATTATAGGTATCCACCACTTGTGTTCACACAATTCCTTTTGATTTACTGCGATACAGTCTATAACTTTTATTGTGAGAAACTGTGCGTCATTGTCTCGTGTTACTTGTACCACAGGATAACCATGTTGTGTTATCCAAGACGTTATCACATTTTTTATATTTATAGTTTCTAAACGAATATTTTTATGTACGGCCGGCACAACACGTACATTTTCCCATAGAATATCAAGAATGGACTGTTCATTAAATGTATCACTTGATGTATTCTTACTAATAACAACAAAGATCATAACACAAAATACATTAAGTGTATGTTTTACATTTTATAGAAAAATATGCATTATTGCTTTCACGTTACGTATAATGCAACTCACAGTTTACTATACATTTTGTAAGTACTTTAATAATTATTACTTACGTGATAGAATACAATTTTATCGCTTCCTCAAAAATAGAGTTGTATAGAACATTTTTCTTATAAAAGAAATTATTGATCATAGAGAATATACTAAATGCTACAACATAATTTTAATTAATCGAAAGGTATCAAACAATTATCCCAAAAGTATGTATATCATATGTATATCTACTTTCATGTTTTTTACATGCAGACAATGATAGGTGTATGTTCTTGTATAGTTTGATAAAATATTCACAAACATTATTTTACATAATTTCATTTTCTGTATTTTTTTGTATTTTTTTTCTTTATAAATTTCGAATTTATAGAATGAGATTTTATATTGTTCTGCAGTTTCGTAAGCACTGACTTAAGCAATTAAAAGTTTTAGATTCTTAGTTTTCTTACATTTTTCTTTCCACATGGCACTAAGTGTTACGTTTTGGAAAAATAGATTTTCTTGTATAGGCACACTAGATTCAATATATGCTTGTGTATATTCAAAAACTACTCGTCGTGTCTGGATCGCAATCGACTTCAGTAAAGTTTCATTGTAAATCTATTAACACGGTTTGTATGATTACACATATATCTACTTTAATTTTGTTATTTAGTTTTAAATACAAATATATAGTGTTAAGCTATCCGATTGTTAGTAATTTCAAGAAATAGAAAAAGTTTTCACATATGCAAATTATTAGTAGTAATATCACTAGAAACTTTCTGAAAATATTACAAAAACCAATTGAATATAAAATGGGATACTAAACTCTTTTAACATAGTTTTTGAGATGACTACTCAATATATATATTTTTATCTATCATATCGTTTCGCATATATGTTAGCGGCAAAACCCGAAATCCCCTCATTTTTAGAATTGACTAGTCAATATCCGAAGTAACCAAGCGTTTTGGGCAAAATCAAAAACAGTTCTTTTTTTCGGGTTTTGACACTGTTGTGATTTTAGTCAATTTCAGAAGTAACCAACACGGCTGGTCAAAATTGAAATCTAAAGAATCAAACCTTGAGCTGCGTACCGTTTCGCGCATTTATTTGTACTATACATTACATGTACTATTGATAAACGCGCTTATATGAAACGGAACGCAGGATGTCGGATGTCCGAGATGGGCACAAAATAAATCGGAAAATGTGTCAATCAGACTCAATAGGATAGACTAGTATTAAAACAAGACTAATTCTTTCATGTTCTCTTTATTGATGTTGTAAACGTGTAAACAAAGGGGCTGCGCTTCCTTTGCACCCTCCCTAAAATCTAACCTGACCCTAATCCAAAACTTTTCTTTCTCCACTCTCCCTCGCAAAATTTTCACTCATTTTTATTGATATTTTAGTAACACAAGTTAGGGTTAGGTTAGATTTTAAGGAGGGGGTGCAGGAAGGGGCGCAGCCCCCTCTGCCTACACGTTTACAACACCAACAAAAAGAACATAAAACAATTAGTCTTGTTTTAATACTGGTCTATCCGATCGAGTCTGATTGACACATCTTCCGATTTATTTTGT
>NW_018022202.1:0-4307 GCF_002006095.1 Pseudomyrmex gracilis
GATGTGAAAATTTTGTGGTCAAAGGTAAGTAAAATACAATTGAATTAACTTATAACTTTACATCATTTTTTATGTATATTCCAAATTACCATTACCTGATTTTATGTATTTCTAGATAACACTGAAGAAGACTTAAAATAAAGTCGAAACGTTTGTTAATGTTTTTTCAAATCACATGACAGTTATGAATTTTTTAATTGCCTAAAATCCTGCAACTTGTTCGGCAACGCTTCTTTATTTAACACATTTATTTTTACTCACCGAACTCAACTACAATTCAAAAAATGAATTGCTTACTTAGACTATGGAAAAATAATGGTTATATCTCTGAAATAACTTACAAATCATTAAGATCTAGCAATGGCATATTACCAAGAGCTTATGGTGTACTTAAAGTACACAAGAAAGAAATACCATATAGGATTATAGTATCATCTATAGATAGTCCTCTTTACCAATTCAGTGTTTATTTAAATAAAATCATATCTTCACACATACCAAAAGCAGATAGCCATATATTGAACAGTTTTGAATTGGTCAATAAACTACGTAACATTACCATGAACCAACAACACACATTAATATCTTTAGACATAATCTCATTATTTACAAATATACCGGAAGAATTAGCATTAAATAGTTTAAAAACCAGATGGAAATATTTATTAAAGACAAAACTATGATACCTATTAATGAATTTTTAAAAGCTGTCGAATTCACTATATTTTCCACATATTTTGTTTTTAACAAAACCATATATAAACAAACATTCAGATTACCTATGGGATCTCCCTTGTTCCCCATTATATTAGATATTGTTATACAGGATCTAGAAAAACATGTATTAAGAGAATTGACATTCACTCCTTGCTTTTATTACAGATATGTTGACGATATCTTGATGACAGCTCCGATTAATAAACTCCAACAAACATTAAAAGCTTTTAACGACTATCATAAAAAACTACAATTTACAATAGAAACACAAAACAACAATTCCATAAACATTTTAGACGTCACTATAATTAACGACACGACTTTCTCCGGTAGATATTTGAATTTTCAATCAACACACCACATATCACAAAAAATCGGAACTGTCATAGGTATGGTTGACAGAGTTATTTTACTATCGCACCCGACTTTCCATGAAAATAATTTTAAAATTCTAACCAACATTTTATTACAAAATGACTATCCTTTACATTTCATTTTTAACACTATTAACAAACGAATTAAATATTTATTCACACATAAAACCAACAAAAATACACCTGCATTAACGACGTCTGAAGAAACAAAAAAGTATTTTACGATCTCTTACATTAACAAATTATCCCAGTCAATAACACAAACGTATACGAATATCAAGGGAATCTCATTCGCTTACCGAAGTCTTAACAATTGAATACATACATCAAAACATTAAAAGATCCGTTAGTTATAGAAGACAATAAAAATGTAGTTTATAAAATAGAATGTGACAATTGTAACGCAACATATGTGGGTCAAACAAAAAGAAAATTAAAAACGAGATTATCTGAACACAAGAACCAAATAAACAGACCACACGTTAATCCGTCACTAGTTACAGAATATAGAAAAAATACAGGGCATAATTTTAAATGGCAAGAGACAACAATATTAGATAGAGAAAAATTTTATGAAAAAAGAGCCATTTCAGAAATGATTAATATTAAATTACAAGATAATCCAATTAATATAATGTCCGACATAGAAAAATTAAAACCATATTTTTCAATTTTGGAGACTTACAAAAAGAAAATGTAGACAATCATTAGTATATGCGTTTCTGATTTGAATTGTTATTGTTACGATTGGTTCACATGTTCGTTGATATTTAGAGAGGACAAACATATATATACTTGCGCTTGTTGTAAAGGCGTCATATTGCTGTTGTCTCTTTAACCAGTCAAGTGTTATAACAACACACACACACATCACAAACTTGGTTCGTGGTTGGATAGTGATATGACTCCTAATCTGATTGTATTGGTAAAAAACATTAAGAGAATTTGTTTGTTAACATTGTAATTTAATCCTTGTAAAAAATTGTATTTTGACATATTATTTTTCAACAGACTATCACTGATGAAGATCACAAAGATTGATCGAAACGTCTGATTTCACATTATTTTCCAATAAATAAGATACACTGACACCTTGTGTATAACACTCGTACTGCCGTTTATTTAACCTTCCAATTATCGACGAGTTAAAACTATAATAACAAAATGTATATTTCACAACTTTTATTGATTATGACACCATGTGTCCGTCAAGAACAATAGTAGTACTTTGTGTATACAACAAACTTATTTATGCTATTATTTTATTTGAGTGAGCACGGTTATTTCGACACCCGTTCTTTACAGCAGCAACCTGCTTGTTTGGGATTTCGTTCTCTACTGGCGCCCGGCGTATCTTCTCTTTTCTCGAAGATTTGCTTCCCCTTCTTGGTACTCACGCATGCGCACCAACCTTAGTGTGTTACTCACGTTCAACACAAAGTGAGGGCCTCGGTAATTGTGGCTCAAATCTCGTCACGCATCTAACTTCTTACAGATACCTTGCAGTACGCAATCTCTTCAACAATTAAGATTTTATACTTAACCCTTGCGCGCACATGCAGTTGCATAGACCTTGTAAATTAGTGTCGAAACTTTCACAAACGTTTCTTCTTTCATCGGGCTATCGTTGTGTACGATATTACCAACAATTAAACTTCCTGGCCTAACCCAGGTACTCTGTTACTCTGTTAGTTACTTCGAACTCCTAACCCGAGCAATTGTTGCTCAAACCTTCCTAACCACTTAATTTACTAAGCAACAATACACTTTAAAAATTTTGTGCTAACAATTTACACCGAAAACTTTCACTAACCGCATTGCTTTCTGTTTCAGGTGGAGTCACCGTTGGATCCGTCATCCCGTTAGGCCACGTTAGGTAAGTTGATAAACTTTCAGTACTTTACCTGTAGTTAAAATTCAGCTAGATGACCTTCCCAAATAGGATTCGCACACACGCCAAATCTCTTTACCAACTGACTTTTCTTGCAGGGTTAGGACATTGCTGAAAGAGGCATTGCACTACAGGTAAGTCTCTAACACTTTAATTGTTTAAAAAACTCGGTGCGATGTTTCCCCGCACGAAGATTACTACGCACGCAGAGTATCGCTGACAATTACAATTTTGACTTTAATTTCGGTTGGAGTTAATTTTTCGGAGTCACGGCACCCGACAGGGTAGTATCGCAAAATTTTACTTGTGGGTAAAACTTGCACTATTGTATAGACTATAAAAGATCTATCCGCACACGCAATATCTGCAACAATTAATTTCTTCACCTTTCAAATGGAGATAGTCCCGGATAGTTTGACTTTAAGGAAGTACTAACTTTATAATTGTACCCCCAATTATCAGGGACGTTTCCTCAACCAAAATCAGTCACACAGACTAAGTATTGTGAACAAGTGATTTTTTATCCAGATGGACCATGACCTAACCGTTGCGTCACCATTGGGTTAGTACACTCAATTTCAATTGTGGACGAAATTCACCTGATTGCTTGACTTGTAAAAACCTAACGCACTCGCAAAACCCCAACAACAACTAAAATTTTTAATTTTTTCTTCTCGGGCTATCCCGTTTTCAGGTCACGCACTGAACCGTGGTTAGAATGCCCGGGCGGAGTGAACATTACGTTCACACTCCCGGCTTACCTTTCTTCTGTTTCCATTATCTTACCACTCCCTCATGCGTGGAGTCTCAGTCACAATTCGGGTTACTTAAGTCAGAACAGTGTTTTGTTAAAAGTGTCCAAAAACTAGCCTTTTCAATTGTGGCTCATACTTTACCACCCGATTTCACTTTAAAAGTTCAACCACTTATCAAAGTTTGACCGACAATTCTTACTTAGATGTTTTTCCTAACTTTCTTTTCTGTTTTAGGTGCCTGCCGTACTAACCCCCGAATAGAGCGGACCAACCCGGACATCATGGGACAATGAACCAGGTAAGTATCAACACTAATTTCTTTCAACAACTTAATTGTTTCTTTTTCTTTCAGAAACGATTTTCCAATGAGTGATTAGCAAATCAGTACAGTCACTCTGACTTTTAGGTAAGTTAGTTTTAGATCCTTATCTAACTTAAGATACCTAACTTTTATCCTTTTTAGAATTGTGGGTCAAAACGGGTGATACTCTATTGACCACAGTACGATTCGACACCGCTCGATTCGACACAGATTTATTCGACACCAAATTATTCGACACCGTACGATTC
>NW_018022202.1:4572-20121 GCF_002006095.1 Pseudomyrmex gracilis
GTGTCGAATCGTACGGTGTCGAATAATCTGGTGTCGAATCGTACGGTGTCGAATAATTTGGTGTCGAGTAAATCTGTGTCGAATCGAGCGGTGTCGAATCGTACTGTGGTCAAACGGAACCCGCCCGGTCAAAACTTGTATCTACGCTCAAAACACGTAAACAAGCCAACTCTAGGCGTTCTATCAACAATTGAAAAGTTATTCCTTCCAAGTACTTTTGATATTGCTAAATGTCAGTTTGGCGAGTGGCCCCCCTTCTAATAGGGCTACTCTAAAGAAACAAAAAGAATCACTTGTTTGGGTACACATACTTACTGGGCATTATACACCCCGATGACAAATCTAACAAACAACATAAAACACACTTATACATATTGAATCCGTCACTTGCTTTGTTAAAAAAAACAAAAAATTAAATGTTTTTAATTATACTGTATCTTGATTTTCATTTTCTTTATTCGGATTCAAGTGTTGGAGTCCTCGGCTGCTCTTCTTCCTGGCTTGCCCTTGTCAATGCGGCGTTAAACAGCACATCTGTTTCTGACTCCGGCTGGCAAAAAACTGGGCTCAAAGTCGCTGGGGCCACCTCTCCGGACGCGGAAATACCCCTTCCGGACAACGGTGACAAGGTTAGGTTAGCATTTCAACATAAATACAATATTATTAAATTATCCAGTTGACATACACTCACCTGCAAAAGAAATTAAGGGCCACCTTACTTTAGCACAATTTTTTAACAGTTTTTAATAGCAGATAACTCCGCAAAAAATCAACATATCAAGATAAATAAAAATTCAATTTTAAGCTTAAACATTCCTCTTAACAACCAAAAACTTAAACTTGAGTTACAAACAATATTTTACAAACTGGCGGCTATTGAAGATAGACTGTGAAAAACGGGAAGAACACTTTTGTCTTTAAACTATTGCAGTGGTCAAAGAAATCGATTGCTGGTACAAATTGTGAGTGTTGAAGGTCATGTCTTTCCAAACAACTCTTAAAACATTTTTTTACGATTTTTTTGACAAAGATATACATATCGTTTTAAAGAGAAATAAACAAGAACAAATAACAAATTTGAGTAACAGTATTTCTCAACAAATAAACGAATTGTTAAATGGTAGAGGAGGTGATACGCATTAATAAACACATACAAACACGCGCTACACGTACACACACATTACTCACGCATAATAAGCAAATGGTAATTACAAATTTTTTTCCCATTAAAAAAACGCACATTCTTTGTATATCATTTCATCGTAGAAAAATAAAAAGCGTTAAAAATTAGAGTTTACACTTTAATTTTGAATTTGAAAAAGTTTTTCACGATAATTTATTTCTGAATTACAAATTTTACAAGAATAAATTGCCTATTCTTTTTTTAAGCGGTATAACGTTGTTTAAACAAATTGTAGAAAAATGTTTCAAG
The DNA here is from genome assembly GCF_002006095.1 of Pseudomyrmex gracilis. Lineage (NCBI taxonomy): Eukaryota > Metazoa > Arthropoda > Insecta > Hymenoptera > Formicidae > Pseudomyrmex > Pseudomyrmex gracilis. Next base: position 6,005 of record NW_018022202.1, read on the forward strand.
TACGGATTTGTTTGGAAAATGAGTTTCACAACGCATACAATTTTGTACTAGGCAATCGATTTCTCTAATCAATGCAACAGTTTAAAGACAAAAGTTTTCTTCCCGTTTTTCACAGTCTATTTTTAATAGCCGTCTTTTTGTAAAATATTATTTGTAAATTTAATTTTTTGGTTGGTAAGAGGATTGTTGAAGCTTGAATTTGAGCTTTTGTTTATCTTGATGAGAGAACAAAGATTTGTTGCAAAGTAATCTGCTATTGAAAAATGTTAAAAAGTGCTAAAGTTAGGCGGCCCATTTTTTTGCAGGTAAAATATTTTCTATTTGATTTTGTTACATTTATTTTACTTATAATCTTGAGATGTTTTTAAAATTTATTTCACTTTTACTCTTATAAGATGACAAATAGTTTATTCGGCAATTTTGTATAAACAGAAACATTGTAATTTTATAATTAAACTTCTCCGGTTCCGGCATAAGTTAAAAGTTATTGCCCTTATAAACACGGGTTTAGTCGTTCCGATTTAATCAATGCGTGCATAGACTGCATAAACGCATCAAACGCATCAACTGCTTCAAGTCAGAGTAGAAGCACGCTGGCAGGAGTGCTAAGAGTTCAGTACGGTTAATATAATCTAGAGAATTCTTAGCTCTATCAAAGCGCTTTCAATGCTCGCATTGTTTAAATCGGAACGACTTTCTATGCAGTCTATGAGCTTTATGCGTAACTTGGAACGCAGCCTTAGACACTGTAATAATACGTACCGTTTACTTACACACCGTAATAATGCGCATCGTTCACTTAGACACCGTAATGATGCGCAACGTTCACTAGAGATGTGCGATACGGTATCGATATTTTACTTTATCTCGAAAGTATCGATTTTTTGCATCAATACATGTGTCAACTGATACAGGCACATATCGATACTTACACACCATTATCGATATAATGTTTTGGTCAGTTAGGCCTGGTTTTGCGGGCAATAACTGTTAACTTATGCCGGAACCGGTAGAGTGTAACTATAGGATTTCAATACTTCTGTTTATACGCATTCGGCAATTTTGTATAAACGGAAGCATTGAAATCCTATAGTTCAACTATACCGGTTCCGGCGTAAAGTAACAGTTATTGCCCGCATAAACCAGGCCTTAGCAAATCATCTTTAGGGCTGTTCTACAATACAGTCGTAAAATGTAAGTCGTAAGAAATTGATCAATCACAGACAAATCACAGAAAAATAATCGCTTGTGATTGGTCAATTTCTTACGACTTGCGGCTTACGATTCTATATAGACTAGGTCTAAGAAATTGACAATCACAGACAAACTATAGAAGAATAATCGACTATGATAGACCATTTTCTTATGACTTGTGACTGTATTGCAGAATCTGCATAACATAGTTATTGCATTAATGTCTCGGAACTCGAAATCTACAACCATCTATATAGAACTTTTCAGTTCTTTCTAAAATTCTTAAGTGCAAATGGTCATTTTTCAACGATTTTCCGTTTCAAGAACTGCAATTTAAAGCTTCGAGAACTTCGAAGAGTTCGAAGTTCGAGCAAATTCGCGAGATCATGAGTTGATGAGTTTCAAGCGCGGGAATAAAACAGTAAAATCTAGAATGAAATCTATTTACAAATACAATCTTGAAGACTGTCTAGAACCTGAACACGAGGAAATTTCAGAATATTTCGTAAGCAGTATTTATGTAAGTAATAAATTAAATTAATTATGCCTGCGCAAAAACAAAAAAGTGATAACGAATATAATATTCTTGATATCTTTGTCTACATTTGCCATCCTGTAAATCACGTGTTAACATAACCCTTTTTTTAAAGAACACTTGGGACAATTAGAATTAAATAGAGTTTTGATTTCACTTCTTGTGAGATTAGTAAATTAGCTTACATTTTGCAATATTAACCTTTAGAGGGCCGGGAAACCAATATTTTGCCGCACCAGAATAACTTGTTCAATTTCTTTTTTTTTATTAAATATTAATGTTCTTAATATTATTAGCAATTTTTAATATTATTTAATGTCAATTTGCCCGTCCCTCCCCCACTCACCCCCTACCCCTAATTTTCATGTAAGATATTCTAAAACAAATACATGGCTTGATATGCGTGCGGCTGCAATTATAAACAAATTTGTTTTTATTTGGGGTTTTTGAAGTTGCTATTTACTAGTAAAACAATTTGGCAAAATTGTGAATAGCAGATCAAAAATATATTTATTGATTAGGCCTGCTTGTTTATCGTCGTCCGTCCTTGCCATACGTGAGAACGGCGCGTAGGAGCACCTGTCGCCTCGCGTTCTCTGTTAGGTCAGGCTCGAGATACACTTATTTTTTTTACTTGTATTGATACATTTTCCGTTATTTTTTATCTTCCTCGTACTTTATTACTTTTGCTATACAATGAATATAGGTAATGACGAAGCTTGGAGTAGTGGAGAGTCAGAGCCTAAAGAAGATGTTATTACAGACAGAACTATTGCTTGTGATGTTGATTTACTTGATAACGAACGTGATGAGAATATACCAGATGTACACTATGATCCATATTTTTACCCATCTATAAAAACTTTTACTGGTGAAGCACGTATTTGTGATCACGTGTCTCTAGACAAACCTACTTCATTAGAATGTTTGAAATATTTTTTTAATACATTTCTTGTTAAATTTGATTGTAGAACAAACCAATCTTTTTCAAGAACAAAATCCCGAACCGGATCGAATACATATGAAGCCGTGGACTCCTATCACTGAAGACAAATTATGGATAATGATTGCTTTATCAATAAACATGGGTCATGTGTAAAAGGGCAACTAAAGGATTATTGGAGCCAAGATCCACTGCTGTACACTCCAATATACGGCGAAAGTCTATTTCAAAATAGATATCTTCAAATTTTACGATACCTTCACTTTTCTAATAATGAAGAAGTTTCCAATCATCCTTTGAAAAAATCAAACCAGTGATAGATCATTTGGAAGAAAATTTTGGTAATACTATTATTGCTGGTGAAAAGCTTTGCATTAACGAAAATTTAGTCTTATGGAAAGGGAAGCTAAAATTCAAACAATTCTTACCATTGAAGAGACACCGATTTGGTATGAAGATATTTGAATTAGCGGACTGCAAAACAGGATTTCTCTTAGATTTTATAGTATATACTGGCTCAGACACTGATTATGAGAAATTTGATTTAGGCGTTTCTGGTGATATTGTTGCACATTTCACGCAACCTTATTGTAACGAAGGGCGTGTGTTATACACTGATAATTGGTATACATCTCCACAACTGTCAGACTACTTACATGACAGAAATACTGGTCTTTGTGGAACTGTAAAAAAAAATCGTAAAGGAATGCCAACTCTCAGTTCAAAGCTAGATCGTGGTGAAACAGAAGTTGCTCACACCGATTCTTGGATGGTAATCAAATGGACGGATAAAAAGGAAGTTTATGTATTGACAAGTATTCACGAACACCAGTTTTGTAAAACTGGTAGGAAAAACTACAAAACCAATGAAGATATTATAAAACCTATTTGTATCGTAGATTATAACAAAAATATAGGTAAAATCGATGATATTGACAGACATTTATCTTTGACAGAATCTATTAGGAAATGTATGAAATGGTACAGAAAATTGATTTGATGTTGATAAATGCCCACAGTTTATTCAAGATGCTGACTAAAAATGCAATTTTGTTTCCTGATTTTCGATTGAGCGTCGTAAAAGATATTTTGCAAGTAAATTCTTAAGAAGTTTCATCATTTACATTGCCTGATCTTAGACTGAATGAACGATATTTCCTCAGAAAAATTCAAGCTTCAAATGATGGTAAAACGCTATCACGTCAATGAGTTCTATGCACTATACACAAAAAGAGAAGTCGATCATCATATGAGTGTAAAAAATGTTGTAAACCTTTATGCATTGAACCTTGCTTTGAAATTTATCACACTAAACGATCATTGTCGTAATTTATAAAATTAATAAAAGCAATAAAAGCATTTTTAAAAAATTAGAAAATAAACAAACAAAACAAAAACAAAAAAACATAAAATTGAATAAAAAATTTAAAAAATAAAAAAAATAAAAAAATAAAAAAACAAAAAAATAAAAAAAAAAATAAAAAAAAAAGAAAAATTAAAATAAAAAAAGAAACATAATTCTGCCACAGACTGTTCCAAGCCCGTGTTTAAAAGAAGAGGGTGTTTCGAAATCATACGTGATGAAAGGGTTAGTTTTTGTAATATTATAGAGGTTATGTTCAGGTGTATTGTGTTTTTGACATTGGATTTTGATTCTACATCGAAAAATACATCGGAAACATATATCTGCACTTCCAACTAAAAAAAATTAAAATTGCGTGATAGAAAGGATAGTTTTTGTAATTTTATAGGGTTTGTTTTCAGGTTTATTGTACTTTTGACATCAGATTTGGATTCTACGTCGAAAAATACATCGGAAACGCATATTTATACTTCTAAATTGATGTGAAAGAAATTTTATATGAGGGCCAATCCCTTCCGGACCGGAAAGCCAATATGGCGCTACCCATGATCGACACTTAGTGCATGGTCAATCCATGATATAAGATACCTTTTTTACCACTTTACTAAGGCGGATATGCCCTCTCAAATCCCGGCCCTCTAAAGGTTAATTTTTGATTGCTTCTTTTGTGTTATGTTGCTTATAATACTTTAACACTTTTTTTGGTCTTTTTACTTTTTACTTGATTTTTTTACTTGATATAATATATCATGCTTATAATGTTCTTGTAACAACCGTCATTATCCTAATTTCTCAGCTTTTTTGACATATTTCTCCTTTTGTATATTGGTGCTTGGTGATAAACATGAACAACAAGTAAGCTTTTGTGCTACATAATACGTGTATGAATTATTTATATATATTGTGACGTGGTAGTCGCGCCGCTCCTCCCTCGCCACAAAAAGCTCTCATGATCGCGGGAGTCCGGGGGTGCGAACCGTCTGGGAAGCGCCAAGATCCTCCAGGGCTTGCTTGCGTGCGTTAGATTTAGTTGCTTGTTTGTATTATTTTTTTTGTATGCTCTTGGCGCCTTACCACACCGAGAACACACTACTGGAGGAGATATCAGGAGCCGTCGATTGTGGATAAAGGCGAGAGAAAACAAGAGAAAAAGGTGTGCGTGGAGTCGCGGCTAGGCACTCGCACGACGACCAGAGGGATGAGTCTCCGGGAATAAGCGGCGAGAGAAATGACAGCAAGAAAGACATCGAACCTTGGCGCTGGGAAACCGCGGAAGCGAGGCGAACACTCGACAATGGAGACAGCTTTGATCTTCTGTTCACATCGGAACAGCCTGCTGCACACCTCCGCTGCTAACTTGCACCTCCTACCCTGCTGCGCTACTGCATGCTGCATCTCTATTACAATTGCAAAATTCGGCGCTTGGAAAGCTTCGCTGCTTACATTTTCGATAGTAAGGGCCTGGTACTCGCTTTGAATCTCGCGGCCGCGAGTCCTGCCGCCGAGCGCGAGCATCGCGTCGCATGTGGCGCCCCTCGCGACCTGATTGTTCGCCGCGATCTACCCTACGCGATCCTAGCGCGCTCAAACGCATCGACCCCGAATCGATCTCAATCCTCGCTCTCTTGGTCGCAGCCTCTCGAACAGGACGGACGCACTAACGGCACTCCCGACGATCGATCGTTGAACTGAGAACTTGAAAATTGTGCTGAATGGAAAAGGACGACGACGTACGGTGAGGTGTCCTCGTCAATTTGTGAGCCACGAATCTGCGTTACTCGAGTCTCGTGTCGAGGCTAATCGCTGAATTTCGCGTTTGGATAGCGGCAAGGACATAACCTTCGCCATAGTTTCAAGTTTTCGGCAGCGGCTAGAATCGGATTCCACGGGGTTTCGTGGTATTAATTTGTAGGCTTAAGTGCGTGTCGCGTAACTACTCTATTGAGTAGTACAAGCCCTGGAGTACCAGTAAAGCGCCAAGCAGCAATTTTCGTTCTTTCGTTGTGTTTCGCGTGTACTAGTGTTTGTCTAGTGTATCGTTTCACGACCGCCATACTCTGTACCGGGTATCGTACCTATCATTGTATTGAATACCGTATCGAGTATCGTTTTCCGAAACTCACGCTATCGTAACGTGTCGCATCCTGCATACTAATTACTGCTTATTTTTCACCTGCTGCTGTATTAATCTTTCACGCTACTCTATCGTACCGCTATTACATTCTCTACGGCATTTTGGTGTGGATTTCCCGAGTGATCTGCCAAGAGCAAGGGGTGAGCGATTCGGAAGAGCTATACTAAAAGAATTTCGTATTGTTATCGTATCGAATCAAAGAGATCTATCGTACCGTACTAGGGGATCTCTCGGATCGAGGAGCGTTCTCTCGTTCCGGGGAACAAGCTCTTCCGACTTCGTGAGCGCTTTGCTCAGGTGTGCTCATTGGCACGTGCATGCCGCGCTATATTTGATTGCTTAAGTACCCTGGGACCGGGGACGGGAATTCGGCGAGAGCTTTGCGCCGAGCCTGGCGTAAGCCTGACCAGCCCCTGCGAAATCAAGTAAGTCCCGCGACGTAGATATTACACCTAGCGGCCCGCCTAGTGGTAGGTGCACGATTTGGCTAGATTAATTGAGTCCACCGTTTCCAGCTTCAGAAAGGCTTTGAGTAACACGCTTGTTTCCCTGTCTATTATACCGCCTAGTAGTGTATAGCGTATGTAAAGTCAGCGCGACGGCGTAGCGTCCTCGATAACACGAGTCGATATACGAAATTAGTCCTGCGATAGATCACGCGTCTGTTGAAAGTGTTTTGGTAATCGTCCCTGTACTTTTCTATTTTCTATTTTCTTTTATTTTACATTCTGTTGTAATTACTGCCGCCGCGACAAAGCAATCTTGCCGTATCCTATCGGTGAACTTTATTTTGTATTTTTTTTTTGTTAATTTCGCTAAGTGGTCTTTTATTCCGCGGTGTTATAATAAATTGTTTATTTTTCTTTCTGTCTATCTGCAGTGTGGTTGATTACGATCCTAATCCGAGATTCGTTCGGGACAGCCCTGTTTATTTATCGTCCGACCTACCCCCTCTCCGTTTCAAATAGAGCTAGTCGGGCCATTGTGTCGAGCGACGCACATTTTGACGCGAGTACGCGTCTGGCGCCCAAAATTAGATCCAAGGATCCGTCGGCTCGGTACAGTGGTTGCTCGGTTTAACACCCTTTTCTCTCCTGCTGATCTAGACGTTTCCTATCTCGCGGACTTCCGTCTGTGTCCCGAGTTCGTATTTCCGTTTCGGGCGGGACGACGCGGGAATTTCGTAAGACCAGAAAAAAAACGTCGCAATATATATTTATGTATGTATGTATGTATTATATGTATATATGTACAGTCGGTGTCAAATACATGCGGCGGCGCCGCACTAACTGTAGCAGATTTCGATAAATTGGCCAATTACAGTATTTACTGCTAGGGAGTACCGTCTCTTTTACCCCTAGCTCCCCGCGTGCACGATTTTTTGACCCCGACTGTACATATATATTATATAAATATATATATATATATATATATATATATATATATATATCACATCGCCGCCACGTTTTCGCGATGTACAAAAATGAGCAAGCACACGGTTCGTCTAAGAATTTGCTTTATTTCAGAATACCGAAAATTCAGGTAAGAGTACAGAAACGTCCAAAACTTCTTTCCGCACGTCCGTTCCGCTCCGCCCCCCGTTTTGATTACTTGAACCCTCTCAAAGAAACTCGTTGCCAACCTGTTTTTCTGTCAAACAAATGGCACGCAACCAAACGACCAAACAATAAAGCGATACAATATATCCTTCCAACAGATGTCGATCTTATGCATGCATCCTGCAACTGCTTTCATTCTTTTCTTAGATCGTTGTCCCGACAATCAAAAAAAACTTCCAGATTTCCTGCTCACTTCCCAGCTGCTGCCGCAGAATCTCGAGCTCTTTAGACAAAGATCCTTCTTGTGAGAATCTTTCTGCAGTGTCTTCCGCGTTTCCGCGACTTCAGACAAGAAGGGGGGAAGCCCACATAGACCCGTCGTCTTGAATAGAACACTCTAAGTCTATGCCTTGGCATTTGTTTAGCGGTCTATTGAAAAACCATGCTCAAAAACCGTGGACGGCGATCCTCTTGAAAAGAAACACGTTTCAAAAAAATGACAGTTTTGTGACGACAACGATATTTGAGCAGAAACGTCCCACGAAGACCACGATGTCCCGCGACGACAAAGATTTCCAAACGGAGCAACAAAAAACGGCAACATGCTTTTCCAAAATTGTTAAACAAACATAAACTTTACAAAATATCTCAGTGAGTCTCTGATGTGTATTTTATCCGTTCAAAAAAAAAATGCCTGTCAGCGTGTACAAGCTTATTTGTATGCCTGAGCGACGAATACATTACACTACATCACTCAAGTATTTTACAACCAAGTAAGGTCTTTTCCAATTTCTCTGTAACTTAAGAGCTTTCTCTTTGCTTCTGCGAGAATTGCAAAACTACATTTTCTGTCCAACATCAAAAAGAATGTGTCTAGCTTTCTGATCGTAGCGCAACTTTGCCTTGTTTGATCTCATTTCCAACCGTTCCCTAACATCTTGATAAATGTTCTCCAACCTTGTTTTTACTTCCCGAATATAATTCTCCGAAAAATCCGAACAATAATTTGGAAGGAAGTCTGGCAATAAATCTAAAGGAAAATGAAAATTACGTCCAAAATATATTTTAACAGGAAAAGCTGCTGTAACTTTATGTCTTGAAGAACGGTAGGCTAGGAGAAACGTTGGAATTTATCGATCCCAATCTCTTTGATATCTCTCGATAAATTTTGACAAATACTGTAAGATTGTCCGATGCTGCCTTTTTATTTGCTCGTCAGACTGCAAATGCAAGACAGTAGTTCTAGTATTTTTATTCATAGTAATTCTTGAAAAAGATGCGATTCAAAATTTCTTTTTTAATTTGTGTGCACTTCTATCGGCACACCATGTCTAGAGACACCCGCTTTACGAATATCTCTGCTACACACGAAGCTCATAGTTTTCATTGGAATAGCCTCCATCCATTTACAAGGAGAACACCTAAGCGTGGGAACACCGATTTGGATAAAATTTTGCACACATGTAGTACTCATGTAGGAGTGAAAAATCCTATTCGGAAACGATGCACCTCTCAAGCGTTTACAAGAAATCACGGTTTGAAGTTTTACGCTCAGCATTAATAACGTTGTAATAGAAGGATTTTCAAAGTAGAAGCGTGGCGCAGCGGACAAGGCGCCGCCACTACAAATATGAAAGTTGTGTGTTCGCGTCTTGCTGATTTTGTATTTTTTTTTATTTATACATATTTCTTGTAGTATTGAACAAATAAATATTATTAATGTAAAAAAATTTTTATAGTATTTTTTAAATCTTTCATTTTTTTTATGTATGGTTGCAAAGGCAAATTAAAAAATGCAAATAGAATAAATTAATACATATAAATATATATTTTTATAAAAATAAAATATGTGTTATTTTTATAAGAACAAAATATGTGCGTATATACATAATAGAAAAAAAGTGTACACATATTTATTAATAAAAAATACTATTTATTTGATATTATTGTGTTGCAAAATTTTTACATAATTTAGAATGATACTTATCAAAAAAACAGGCAAAACATAATATTAACTTGCACCAAGCACACTATAAAACTTATGTTGTCGCAAGAATATTGCGTTTTATCAACGACGATGAGAAACATATGTTGTTTGTATTTAAAAAAATCTCTAATTTCACTACTCTGTCAGCCTTGCGATGTATACTTTTATTGGCAAGTAAAACTGTTAATCAAGCGTTTGCAGAATGCTCCTACATTGCTTGTAAGAGCAGAAGAAAATATCTTCTCGTGAAGATGAAATAAAAATGTATTCTTTAATATTACATCAATTAAGTTCCCCGGTATTTCAGTCCATGATAAAATATGCATTTGCTTCCAAACTGACTCCCGATCGGACGATTTTTTAAAATACAAACAACATATGTTTCCCATCGTCGTTGATAAAACGCAAATGTTTATGCAACAAGTTTTACACAGTGTGCTTGGTGCAAGTCAATATTATGTTTCGTCTGCTTTTTTGATAAGTATCACTCTAAATTATGTAAAACTTCTACAACACAATAATATCAAATAAATGGTATTTTTTAACACAGAAATATATAAGGCTTTACAAGCCGTTTTCAGGATAAACCGTTTTCAGGATGTTAATGACGTGCACCTCGCGCTCGGGTCTTTTATCGAGAGTGCCGCACAACTTCGGCACGTCTTCTCCAAAAAAAACTAAAGGTCCTTACTCACCAAAGTCGGTAGTTGGGCGCCAGGCGTGCGTTTGCACTCCAACTCAAAAATCCTAATTAGCAGCACAAATCCGGACAAATATCTTTGACGTGACGGCAAGGTCACTCAGCAGCTCAGTTAATAACGATCACGGAGAGGCGTGGGCCCAGGAGGCAGTGTTTTAAATAACGGCAGAGAAATTTGGTCGTTTAATAATATTTGTACTATATTTTAATAACAATGGTTGTATATTGCTCTGGATTATCACCGACTAGAAGGAATGTTGGCAGTACACAAAAGAAGGAATTACTCCGCGTGAAACATAAATTTGAAAAGAAAAGGAACAAAAGAACATAAAAGAATACATCCAAATGCGCGTAAAATTATTACCGCTATTAAGTGATTACAATCGGCAACAAATATACAGGATGTAGTAGTTTGTGTTTATTTTTGCTTGCGACCGCGAATCCGTATTTTATAACGTGTTCTCGCGCGCTAGTGACTGTCGTGCGTTATCTAGACGAATGCGCCGTCGTGAAGCGTTAGACAAAGCGTTAGACAAAGTGCGCGGTAGGCGCGCGATCTTCGCTTAGAGCGAGCGAGACAAAGTATCTACGTGGTTTCGTGGTCCGACGGTCGCGAATTTCGGCACAATTCGCACTAGCACTTTCAATTTTCACAAAAATTGTCCGAGAAGATCTTACGCATTTCTAGATTACGCGCTCCGTGACAATACTAACGTATAAATTTGACACAGCAATACGGAGAGACAAAAATACTACAAAATGAAAACAAAACACGCGTACGAATAACGAGCGATGCCCGGATTGTTGCGATCGTGAAACGACGAGAAAGAGCAGCTATTGTACGGTGTTTTTTTTTTGTAGTATTACGTAAAATCGGCAATCCTTAATGTACACAGCGCGTCACTGAATCGCGGAATAGGCGCTGGAATCGGAGGGTAAGCGGGCCGTACAATTCGTACGGCGCTTGTTGTCGAGCAACCGCCCCGCTTGCTCTCCGATCCCGCACTTATTCCGCGATTCAATGACGCGCTGTGTACACGGTAATTATCAACGCAATATACCGCGTGGTATCGAGCTGACGTTTGCCGTGCAGACTCAATCCACGACCGTATACTATAAAAATCGGAAAATATGCGAGAGAGAGGGCGATCGGTCACTTACGTCTGTCGGCACCTTCTTCGCGTGGTTCCTTCAGGACCAAAATCGGCAACTGTACTTTACTCCGCTTGTCCGTTCGTCCTCGGATTCCTCCTTGAGCTCACGTTTTATTACTCACTTCCGACACACAGCTTTTGGCACAGATCACGGCTCTTTCAGAGGCGAGGAACTTGCGTCGTTCACGGCACGCACAACAATGATTGTCGCTGCTACGGCAATTGCTTTCGGCGCCGCGTGCCGTTCTTCGGGCTAAGTAATTAGCCAATCATATTCTGTATTCCGCGGCGCTGTGATTGATGGCGGCCACGTGCATGTCGGCAACTCCTCGACGCGGGCCCTTTTCTGACCGTTTCGGCCCGTCCGATCTCAATTTCTCAAGTCGCTGAGCTTCTTTGGGTTCAGCTTCCGGCACCACGGGGTCGAAACTCCACTGGAAGCTCCGCTTCTGTCTCTTGTGAAGTCGGAATATCGACGTCTCCCGCTTCTTAGTCCGTCGTCGTCGGTACCGCTGAGCGCCTCGTGCCGCTAGAGCCCTTACGCCCCTGTGTGCTGTTTGTCTTTCTTCCCTCTACGTTGTTCCTCTTCGTCCGACAACACGTATTGTGAACTGCGCTCTCTCTCTCTCCGCGCTGCAAATAAACGGCCAAATAGCCGCTCAGCGGCTCGCACGGCTTAAAATAACAAACAAGACGCAATCATCTCGCATACCATGCTGAAAATAATATAAACAATAGGTTAGCATATATCCTAACGCGCTACACAACAGCCATGCACAATATGTAGACACCACGCTAAATTGAGCGCATCCGTCTGCGCTACGCGCCCTATCGAGCTGCTCTCCCTTAAATAGTGGAAGACGCGAGCTCACGGTAAAGTAGACAAATGGTGCGCGGTATTATAAGCGAAACAGAAGTCTCGCAAGTAGAGGTCCCACTCGCGATAATCTCTATCGAGAAAGGCGACTATCATCGTCTTGAGAATTCGGTTCACTCGTTCCACGGTATTTGCCTGCGGATGTTAAGATGGCATCGTGGTGTGTTTGATACCGTGCGACTCGGCAAATTCTTTCAATGTCCGATTTTTAAACTCGGTCCCATCGTCAATAAAAATTGTGGGGATCCCCAGCGAAAGATAACGAGATCTTCTAAAGCTTCTGAGATATTTTTGCCATTTGCGGCTCTCAAAGCACGACATTCCACCCACTTAGTAAAGACATCCTGAATCACAAGAATATAAGCGAAACCAGCCTTACTACGGAGAAGCAGACCCATTATATCGGCAGCAACAACTATCCAGAGATCTTCGATAATTCTATGTCCCATCAAACTGGCAGGACTAGCCTGTTTAACTTTAACCTGCTGACATGTTAAACAAGATTTGACATATGCAGCTACCTCTCTAAACATATTTGGCTAATAATAGTTTACGAGTAGGCGCTGATACGGTTTTTCTACACCTAAGTGTCCAGCCTGAGGGTCTTCGTGAGCTTCAATCATAGCTTCCCTGCGTAATTCTTTTGGCAACACCATTTTCCACCGGTTTAAATCTTCGACAACATCAGAAACGACCAATCGTGGTCGTAAATAACGACGTATAGATGACCATCCGCTATTTTCCAATCAGTAAAACGCTTGATACGATTTCTAACTTCTTGGAATCGCTTACAATACCACGGGTCGGGAGAATTCACCGGTTCTTCGTTCAAAATATTATTCCCTTTATCGGTATCAACCTCACTATCCGATTCAGAATTTCCATTACCAACATTATTCCCTACAACGGCAGAAACCAAAAGAGCCTCGTTCTCTCCCTCATACATGCGTGAGAGAGCGTCGGGCACGTGGTGTAGAGCGCCCTTGCAATGAACTATTTCATAATTGTACTCGAGTAACTCTAATGCCCATCTTGCTAACCGGCCAATGGGATTTTTTAATTGATGAAGCGTAAACTACTATGGTCGGTAACGACAGTAAATTTATATCCCTCCAAATAGGGTCTGAATTTTTGGATGGTCCATACAACGGCAAGACATTCCTGCTCCGTCACTGAGTATTTTTTTTCAGCATCACTGAAAGATCGACTAGCAAAAGCGATTATCTGTTCCATATTTCCTACATTTTGTGTCAAAACGGCACCTAGTCCAACAGAACTGGCGTCTGTCTGCAAAACAAACGGCAACAAAAAATCAGGACAAGACAAGGTAGTCGCAGCCATTAGATATTCTTCAATTTTTTGGAAAGCACGATTTTGATCTTTGCCCCACCGCCATAGCTGATTTTTGTGCAATAGTCTCGTGAACGGTTCTGTCGCAGTGGCGAATTGAAGTATAAATCGACGATACCAAGATGCCATGCCAAAAAGACGTCGTAATTGTTGGGCGTGTTCCGTTTGACCACAGTACGATTCGACACCGATCGATTCGACACCAAATTATTAGACACAAAATTATTGGACACAGATTTATTCAACACCAAATTATTCGACACCGTACGATTCGACACGAAATTATTCGACACCGTACGATTCGACACGAAATTATTCGAC
>NW_018022202.1:20556-25891 GCF_002006095.1 Pseudomyrmex gracilis
GAATAATCTGGTGTCGAATCGTACGGTGTCGAATAAATCTGTGTCGAATCGAGCGGTGTCGAATCGTACTGTGGTCAATAGAGTATCACCCGTAATTGTTTAATGGTTCGGGGAACTAGATATTCCAGAATCGCGTGGACGCACTTTTTCAGGATCAACAGTGAGACCTTCTTTCTGTACTAAAAACCCTAGATAGCGGACTTGTGATTTACAGAACTCGCATTTTTTAGGGTTAACTGCGAGTCCCGCGGCAGCAATTTTCTCTAATACCTTCTCTAACCATAGGAGATGTTCCTCGAATGTAGCCGTCACTACCACGATGTTGTCTAAATACGCGAACGCGTGAGGTTCCATTTTGGGACCGATCAATTTGTCCAATAAACGTTGGAAGGTTGCAGGGGCTCCTGTAAGTCCGTACGGCATCCGCGTAAAGTGGTACAAGCCTTTTTCGAGTACGCTAAAGACAGTAATTTCACGGCTTTCCTTGGCGAGAGGAATTTGGAAATACGCTTGGCTCAGGTCAATAGTTGAGATATGACGCGCGGCTCTTGATTTATTTAAAATACCGTTCATGTTCGGCAACGGGTAGGCATCTTTCTTCAAAACACTATTAACTTTTCAGAAATCAAGGCAACGGTATTTGCCGTTTGGCTTTTTCACCATCACTATCGGATTCGACCACTTGCTAAATGATGGCTCAATAATTCCGGCATGCAACATCTTATCCACCTTATCTCAAATCGCTTCCTGTACTTTAGGCGACACAAGATAACACCTTTGTTTGATAGGCGGATGATTCTTCACGTCTATCCGGTGTTTGGTAAGATTCATCACCCCCGGATTATCAACAGTGGCCGGTAAATTTTTGTTCAAAAATTCGTTTAACCGTACCTTTTCCGATGGTGTTAATTCCGATATTCCGCTACACGCTGTATTGACACCGTCTATTGATTCAAATGGATAATGTTTATTTTTGTCGCGCGCGAATGACCATGATGCTGAGCCAAAATTCAAAATTATTCCAAATTTACTTAGAAGATCAACCCCTAGGATGCATGACACAGCTAAATCCGGCAGTAAACAAACCGAAAAAACTTGTTTCTTATTCTTTAATTTTGTCGTCACTTCTACTGTCACTTTTATATCGACGAGTTGTCCGTTCGCCGTTTTAATCCGGCATCCTCGAGGTTGTCTGATTGACAATCTTAATTTCTTCACTATTGAAATACCTTTCCTACCAAAAATACTTCTACTTAATCCTGAATCAACCAAAGCCAGCAATGAATAATCTCCTATTCGAACAAAAAAATAACACCCAAATGATAACGCATTACAATGGAAAGTGACATACGAACCATCCACATCGAACCCACAAAACAAAGGAGAATTTCCACACTTCCTATTAACAGAGCTAATTTCTGCAACAAAATTGTTCTTCCCGCGAGCCTCACGAGTGAGTGAAAGAGTGGAAAGAACCACTGATGCAAGATCGAGCAAAGAGCATCGAGAGCATCAAAGCGGTGGGGGCACGCACACAAACGAGAACTGCCGTCCGTGTGCGCTCGGCTGTTCGGCTCGTGGAAGAGTGCAGACATACTATGTTCCGTCTCTTTTCCACTAAGCCGGCCACAAGGCGAGGCACGTTACTGACGTTGCACGCTGTTCTTGCGTATGACAATGTTTCAAAACACTTTTTCGAGGCATAGTCTTGCAAAAAGTACATAATATTATTAAGAATATTAAAACATCTCAATACGTATTACGTATTTCTATAAATTATTAATAATAAATGAACTTGCGATATAAAATGTTTAGATTATTTAATAAAGTTTAATTTATTTTACATGTATAAATATGTGTATACATATGTCTATTAAACTTATAAAAATAATATAGAGATAATTCTCTATTAATTATTATTTATAAAAATATAAAAAGAAGGGCCGATACACGCAAAGATCTAAATGTTCTAATTGAATATATTTATTGAGTACTTTGCCATATACGTATCAATCCATTTTTGGAATATTCCTCAACAAAAATGTTGTGTATAATGATTCTGATTCATATCATTCTTTACTGTTATAATATGTTAAAACACTTTCGCAATAATTGTACGTTACGGAAGTGTGATTTCTTGAATACAAATTATTGAATATTAATAAATTCCAATTAATCAAGAGGCATGGTAGCGTCTCGCGTCAAATTCACGCATAGCAAAGCCGGACTGTGATTCATTTACGCGAGTCAGGCAGTTCAGCAAAGAGAGAGGTAAGATTTTTATATATTTAGTATTATGTATATTATAAAGTAATATTTATAAGAGTTGTCTTCCACGCTACCTATGAGGTGCCACTAATAGCGCGTTAGGTTTTTTTACGTGGACTTTCGCCTGGAGTCCTATTCTACCACACATTTATGTTATTTGACATTAATTATAAATACTTGTGATGTCTAAAAACGGAAAAAAATAATTTTGTACCTATTTATTTGTTAAAAATGTGTACAAAATTATTTATACATGTGATGTCTCATATACGGAATATGTGACATTTAAAAAAATAATTACACATCTATTTTTTATAGATGTGATGTCTTACATACGGAATATTTAAAACTTAAAAAAAATAGTAACTCATCTCGTTTCTATACATGTAATGTCTAATATTAACATTGTCAAAATAATTAATGTTTTATTTCAAAAACTATTATTGCACATTATTGGACGAGGAGGGAACAGCAATTTCATTTGCAGCGTATAATGTTAAATGACTTTTTTGTTTNCTAGAACGTGTAGAATACAAATTGTTTCCTGACATAAGAGACAAATGTTTTTTTGTAATTTCTATGTTTACAGCGCTTTTCCTTCTCGTTTTCAATGCCGATTTAACCACACAAATAGCATTGATACTGACAAACGAAAGGTTATTTTGTTTTTTTGTTTTTATATATCAGGCAAAAAAGAAAAAAGGCTTTCTGAGTCGGCATTAGAATTTGATAGCGATCTAACGGTATTTACAAGAGACTTCAAATTGGGATANTGATAACGTTGGAAAATTTGTTTCCACATTTCATCAAAAATTAATGTCGACAGATAATCTTTTTCTACTTCTGTTAAACCTTGATGTAAAGCTATCCATTCTTGTCTTAAATTATTGTCGTCAAATCCGGTAAAAGTTTGAGCGACAAAAGAAACATCAGTAAAAGAATTAGCTCTATTAAAATCATATAAAGTTATGTCCGAATCGAAAATTTTAATTTAGATAAAAATTTGTCTTTTACTGATAATCTCTTATCAATTTCTTGGGCAGCAGTAACGTAAAATTGCACACAATTTTTTCAAACATTTGCAACTACGTCTGCGTGTCCTTTTGCAGTTAACTCTTTAAAATAAATTTCACATTCAATTCCTAAATCTACTTCATGCAAAGATTTTTGATTTTCTTGATTTGAAAATTTAATATTATTAATAATATTTTGCAATGGCTCTGGATTTAAGAAATGTTTACAAATAATGTTTAACAATTNCAATGACTTTGGTTGCAATAATTGTATTCTTGTTTCCAGAGCTTGGAAAAATGCATTAAAAGAATTAAAATAATTTAGATTATATTTTAAAAATAATAGATGTGCTTTTACATCAGGTTTCTGCATTATAGATAATAAATATTCACCTGATTTTGTCTTTTCACTCATTATTATTTTTGTCAAAAATTTATATATAATGTCCCAAGATTCTAGAAGTCTTTCAATACACAAATGCCGAGAAAGCCATCGTGTGTCGGACAATTTTCGAATTTTGCGGCTTGTTGTCTAAAAACAATCACAAAATTCTTGGAAAATAGCAGAACGCTTGAGACTATTGTTAACGTACTTTGCTATTTTTTTTACAAATTCCTCGCAATAATCTGGAATTTTACTACATGCATTATTAGCAACAAGCGCAGCGGAATGACATGGGCATGACAATGTTAATAAATTGTTACAAAATTTCTCAAGCTTTGTTTTAAATGAAACATATTTGTCCGTCATGACACTTGTCACATGACAAAGCAACAATATTTACAAATTGAATTTTTAGTTTACACATTTTATTTTTAAAAGCATCAAATAAGTTTTCCGCACTGAAATCTCTTGCATCAATATTTATTAATTTCACTAATTGCGAGGAAATGTCTAATGTTGTAGGATGTACATATCAAACAAGAAACATCATCTATTTCTCATTAGAAATATCTGACGTTTCATCAACAAAAATAGTAAATTTAGTATTTTGAATAATGTCCGCCACACGATCTGTTTCTACCGGATACAATACATTAAAAAGAATCTTTTGGCATTTAGTCTGACTCATCGTCATGTTTTGTAAAACGTCATAATTTTTTCCTATTTGTTTAAAAAGTTTTAGAATATCTGCAGCAGTGTTATACGCAATGTTTTTTCTGCAATAAACGCAGCGAATCAAATTTTAACTGCTTTTTTCCGTTCTTTAAACGATAAACTTTTGTTTGTCATATTGACATCTTCGTTTTTGTTTGTGTTTTCTACATTTTTAGTTTTACTTATTGCTACGTGTAATGCGGATTCTGCATGACTATAAATATTCGATAATTTAGCAACAAAATGTTTATCACAAAACGCGCAACAAAATAATTTTTTCTCGTGTGATTCGCGTAACCATGGTTGAAATTGTTCTATTTCCAACCATTGTTTCAGAAATTTTAATGTTTTTGACTTATTTGTTTTTAAACTTTCATCTTTCTTATTTATAACAATAGACGTATTTTTTTTCCTTCATATTATATATATATATATATATATATATATATTCTGATGACATACAGTATCCGCATGTCTTGAAATGCTCGTGTTGCAAGAGAAATCTTTATTACATATAGTACAATGAAAACAATCTTCATGTAACGAGACTTTTCTTATCCAAGACTTATATCTTTTATTACTAAGCCAAGCCTCTAAAAAGCTTCGCTTATATTTCTTTTGCGACAAATCGTACATTTCAAGTACAAAAAAATAAAATTGAATATTAAAATGAAAAGAATTAAAAGAACAATAAAAAAAGGAAATATATTAAAACTTTTTGTAAACTTACAATCGAGATTGTATCGGTTTCCTCACCGACGTTGAGACTAAAGTAAACGTATAGTAAATACGTTGACTAAATATTGTGACGTTTTTCTGGATGGTAACGAAAATTCCCGCGTCGTCCCGCCCGAAACGGAAAGGTACGAGACCGGGACACGGACGGAAGTTCGCGAGATAGGAAACGTCTCGACAGGCAGGAGAGAAAAAGGGTGTCAAACCGAGCAACCACTGT
>NW_018022203.1:0-4074 GCF_002006095.1 Pseudomyrmex gracilis
ATAAATATAAAAAGTATAAAAGTAAAAAAAGATAATAAGAAAATATAGAAATTAACAGGATTATTACAGCAATATACGCTTTGAACGCACGCTATTGAAAATTTATAAATAAAGGTAAAGTAAATCGCAAACATACACAACCGTAAAGTCAAACATACCTTGAGAAAAACCGTTAGATCATGTGAGCATGCGAGAGAAAAACATAACTCGTAGGAAACAGAATTTGCCGATGTCAAATTGTCTTCATGTCTCGGATACTTTAAAAAAATATAAGAACATGAGATAGATAGTGTGAAATTATGAATAAAAATTATTATTAATAGATAACAAAAATAGTCGAAGTACATTTAAACGTCATGGATATGAAAGAGTTAATACAAAAGTAGTCAAAAATCAAAATACGTCAAATAATTAAAAAATTAAAAAAATATAATATGAGTCATAAATAGTTAAGTCATAAAAATGGAAACTTACATAATTGGCAAATTAAAATCCGATGTCATGACAATTTCCCGCAAGCAAACAAACACAACGGATACATCCCGAAACGTGTTACGCGACCGGCAAAATACAAATAAGTAAAATACAAAAATAAGTAAATAAGATATATATAATAAACAACAAAGGGAGGAGAGATCGCAAGTAAAGGCTTATTTGCAAAGTTTTATAAGTAAAGGCGTATACGCAGGATCAAAAAGTTCGGTATCTTTCATCATATTTAAGCTGTTTTTTGCATCTTAATATGTAGCATTTCANAGATGAGCCTTTTATTGTAAAATTGTTTGTTGTCCAGAATATGAACCTTACTCCATGCGAATTCGTGGCCTAGATCGCTACGATGCCTGCTGACCACTGACTGTCGCTCATATTCTTGACAAAAATTGCGTTGATGTTCGGTCAATCTTGTGCGTAGTTGTCTGCTAGTTTGGCCTACATACNAAGCGTTACAAGACGAGCAGTCAATTCTGTATACTACATTACTGTTTGAAGTCGAAGCGAGCTTGTCTTTATGTACTTTTATGAAACTACTTAAATTTCTGTTCGAGAGTCTAAAATTTAGTGTCTTAAGAGATCTGGAAATACTATCCGTGACTCCTGGTACAGTAAAAAAGGGTACAGTAAAATAAGTCTCTCCTCCATTTATGCATGCTTTACCAGAAACCATCTCGCCGTTTAACAAACTCAATTTATTACTAAATAATTGATGTAAGCGTCTATTAACCGTTNTAAAAATCAGATTCAAAGGATAATCGTTACATAACAAAATCTGCATAGCCTTAATCAGATTATTCTTTTGAAAATTCGAATGAGAGAGAAGAATTACTCTGTCAGTGATATTTAAAATAATTCCGACTTTTTGTTGTTGAGGGTGTTGTGAGAAATAGTTGAGACAACGTCCAGAAAAGGTGGGCTTTTGATGCCAATTTAACGTTAGTGTATCATCAACAACCGAGATCGAGGAATCAAGGAAATTAATTGATCTATNTTCTTCCAACTCAATCGTAAAATTCAGGCGAGNATGATACGCATTGAAAGTTCGGAGAACAACATCGACACTATCTCTCGGAGCGGTCATAAGAATATCGTCAACATACCGATGATAAAAAAGTAAATATAAATTCAAAATTTTGAGGCAATCTTCCTCAAGATCTTGCAGAACGATATTTGCCATGATCGGAGAGANAGGAGACTCCACAGGAGTGCCATATGTTTGATGGTAAATAGTACCATTAAAAGTAAAATATGTTGACGATAAAACCAACTCTAAACCTTTAATGAAAGAATNGAGTGGTATGCTAATATGGTCCTTAATATAATCCCACCTCNTTNTNACACTNTCAAATNCTAAATCCAANGNAATATTAGTGAACAGCGAGACGACATCAAGGGACAGCAAAACATACGATTTTTTAATACGCTTGCCCGACAAACTTCTGAACAAATCAAAGCTGTTCTGTATGAAACTCCGAGATTTAGGTAAATATTTGTCTAATATGCCATGCAAAAAGGAAGCAAACNAAAACAGTGTAGTGTTGGTGCAAGAAACTATAATCCTAAGAGAAACATCTTGTTTATAGATTTTTGGGAGCCCATAGGGTCTAGGTAACGGTTTGTCATTACATATTAATGAATAATAAACGCTTGAACTTATATATTCGCACGTTTCCAAGCCTTCAAGCAATCATTAAGCTTGCTCTCAGTTCTTTTTGCAGGAATTTTGATATTAGCTATGGCATAAGAATTGCTGTCTTTCAACAAGAGTTCCATTTTAAAAATGTAATCGTCTCTATTTAAGGCCACGGTGACATTGCCTTTGTCCGCTCTTGTGAAAAGGATGTTCGGATGTTCTTTAATGAAATTTCTANTACACTTGACACTGTTAATAATATCTCTCTCAGTATTATCTAAAATAGGATGATCATCAACGAAACGCCCAAGCGAAGAGGAAGTGAGCAAACGTACATGAGAGCTTCAAAGATTGGTCAGATTTTCTGATGTTATTTTCGACATCTTTGATAATCTCAAGAGACATCTGTCTCTTAAGACACTGAAAAGGCAAGCTAAACCTCTCGCCCAAAGAGAGAAGATCGCGCACCGTGTCCGGAATGTCACTTTCTGTGAGATTGACAAACCATTTTTGCCTCCACTTATACGTTCCCCCACAATCACTAACCACGTGAGCGGGCTTAATAACAACATTACTAATAGTTGATTCGCCCATGCGAGGCGTATTAAAAGAGTAACAAAATTGAGAGGGACCAACAATGTCACTGTTATTTGGGCAAGTTACAAAATAAGAGACGTTTTTTTATAGAACTATGGTTAGTAACAGTCTTCTTCTTTATAANCCAAAGTATTTTTCTGTCCATTTTTTCGTATTCATAAAATTTAAATTTGCAAACAGAAGAAGCCTGCGTGTCAAAAAACTTGTGCCAGAAGTAAGTGGGCAAGCTCGCAGAAAGAAAGTTGGTTAGATGTGACAGGTCGCGGCAAAGTAATAGCAATGAATAATATGCGTCTCTAATTTCTAAATTAACAATTCTTAACGCAAAAATTTTTTTTAATATATGCCATTTACGCGAAAAATTAGGATTTGACAAATTAATGCAGTTTGAATTAAAATCATTGTTGATATGCGGTGGTATTATATTTGAACGTTTGCAAGAGAAGAGAAAATATGAAGTTTAGCCAAAATTCTGATAATTTTCTTATTTAAATTGATCCATCGCTTTAGGAAAAGTAAATATCATAATCAAAAGATTTGTAAATATAATNAAAAAACGAGGTCGATGTTCCTCATGCTAAACGCATTATTGATCATCATTACTACTGTTTACGCATTATTGAGGTCAGCGTAAAATTAAGAACAAAAAAACAGCCGTAATATATAATTCGAAATGGTGAAATAGATCTTCCAGCTATAAAACCAAGGTTGAGGTGGCTTAAGTCTATGTCAATAATTTATATTTGTACTTCTGTCTTCATATTAATCACATCATGATTAATTTACAAAGTATAATTTACATTATACAAATAAAACCTCACTAATATAAAAACAGAACTTTGAAATATTTCGAAATGGTGAAATAGACCTTCCAGCTAAGAAACCAAAGTTGAGGTGGCTTAACTAAAATCAAATTGAATCCAAAACGGAGATCAGAGGAACGTTTCGATCTTTATTTTTTTAGATCATCATCAACCTCACTGGACGGAACAAAAGTGGAACTTGGTTTCTTAGCTGGAAAAACTATTTCACCATTTCGAAATATTTCAAAGTTCTGTTTTTATATTAATAAGGTTTTATTTGTATACATAAAAATTGTAAATTAATCATGATGTGATTAATATGTGTGTGTGTGTGTGTGGAGACAGAAGTACAAATATAAATTATTGACATAGACTTAAATAACATAAATAGTTTTGTAAAGATGAGTGTATGTAGCTTCAATGAATTTTTCAGTGAACAAATGAATGTGTTGGCTGTTGAAGCAAAAACACAGTTTTTGGAGTGTGTATTTATTTAAATCCGTTTATTAAAAATCTATAGCATAAACGTTTTCAACCTTTTAATTA
>NW_018022203.1:8019-9613 GCF_002006095.1 Pseudomyrmex gracilis
TTAATCACATCATGATTAATTTACAAAGTATAATTTACATTATACAAATAAAACCTCACTAATATAAAAACAGAACTTTGAAATATTTCGAAATGGTGAAATAGACCTTCCAGCTAAGAAACCAAAGTTGAGGTGGCTTAACTAAAATCAAAGTGAATCCAAAACGGAGATCAGAGGAACGTTTCGATCTTTATTTTTTTAGATCATCATCAGGCTCACTGGACGGAACAAAAGTGGAACTTGGTTTCTTAGCTGGAAAAACTATTTCACCATTTCGAAATATTTCAAAGTTCTGTGTTTATATTAATAAGGTTTTATTTGTATAAATAAAAATTGTAAATTAATCATGATGTGATTAATATGTGTGTGTGTGTGTGGAGACAGAAGTACAAATATAAATTATTGACATAGACTTAAATAACATAAATAGATTTGTAAAGATGAGTGTATGTAGCTTCAATGAATTTTTCAGTGAACAAATGAATGTTTTGGCTGTTAAACCAAAAACACAGTTTTTGGAGTGTGTATTTATTTAAATCCGTTTATTAAAAATCTATAGCATAAACGTTTTCAACCTTTTAATTAAGTCCTTATCAAATGCATGTCTACAAAGAATTAAAGTAGAATCCAATAAATGAAATTGAAAATAATTAAGAATCGCAGAATAAAAACAATATACACAAGTCACTTACAAAAATCTTAGCTATTATACGTCGCTGAGTGCTGATCGTGGATGTCCATGTTGCACAAGCCGTTCCGACCAACACTTTACAAGAGTGAATACGCGACTGAGAAACAAACGTGTGTATAAAGATAGAAGTCAAATCTACAAATAACATAACACTTTATGATGTCTTATCGACAAACGGTAAATATAAATTGTCAAAATTTTCCGTGTCACACTGTAGATTAAGTCCGCAAACTTGACTTCTTATATGTAGCATTTCTAATACCAACCTTTTGCTGTAAGATCTCTCATAATCTAATATTTCTACTCTGTCCCATTCAAATTCATGTAAATATTGCAATCTGTGTTCAGTTATTACAGATTTTTGAGTGGAAGTTCTATTAATGTGGCTTTTATGTTCCTTAATACTGGTTTGTAACATTCTGCCAGTTTGTCCTACATACAAAGCTTCACATTCACGGCACTTGACCTTATATACTACGAAAGGATGTGAGAGAAGGGGCAAATCCTTAAGAACTTTGATAAATTGAGCCAGGTTTTCGAGGTTGGAATCTTTGACTATATAAGTATGGACTGCTAGTTCCCCCCACTTTTCCCATTTAAGCAATGTATAAGCAGCGTAGGTAACATAGATAAGAAATAGGCACCGCCTTTGGGCCAAAAAGCGGGAAATTCAAATATAGTTCGAGAAAGTAAGTAAGGTAAACAATGTAAATGTGAAACACAATTACTTGTACAAACAAATTTAATATAATTTAAATAGAATTTGCCATAAATACTAATAATAATAATAATAATATTACCATATATTAAAATTTAACATTTGTAACATATTGATAACATTGTTTTAAAATAAGTATATCAAATTATTGACCTTTCAATATTGTTAATTTTTTATTTGTGTGT
>NW_018022203.1:9703-11674 GCF_002006095.1 Pseudomyrmex gracilis
CTTTACAAGAGTGAATACGCGACTGAGAAACAAACGTGTGTATAAAGATAGAAGTCAAATCTACAAATAACATAACACTTTATGATGTCTTATCGACAAACGGTAAATATAAATTGTCAAAATTTTCCGTGTCACACTGTAGATTAAGTCCGCAGACTTGACTTCTTATATGTAGCATTTCTGATACCAACCTTTTGCTGTAAGATCTCTCATAATCTAATATTTCTACTCTGTCCCATTCAAATTCATGTGAGTATTGCAATCTGTGTTCAGTTATTACAGATTTTTGAGTGGAAGTTCTATTAATGTGGCTTTTATGTTCCTTAATACTGGTTTGTAACATTCTGCCAGTGTGTCCTACATACAAAGCTTTACATTCACGGCACTTGACCTTATATACTACAAAAGGATGTGAGAGAAGGGGCATTCCTTAAGAACTTTGATAAATTGAGCCAGTTTTTCGAGATTGTAATAAGCTAAACGCGTATGTGATTCTGAAGGAAATATTTCTGAAAATCTCTCCGAAAATTTATTGATGTAAGGCAAGACAAACCAGTGACGCTGTATGTCATTAGAACTTTTGTTAGACAAAAACCTTCTTATGTCATTATTTTTATAAAAATTCTGTTTTAGTCTAAGGATGAAATTATCATATATGAAGTCCATCGGATAGTTATTGTCAATTAATAAATTAAAAATAACGTCAAAATTTCTGGAATGAAATCTAGGTTGTGATAAAAAGAAGGCTCTGTCTACNAGGCTGATAATCGTGCCTCTTTTTTGGCAAATAGGATGGTTAGAAAAATAGTTCAGATATCTACCAGAAAACGTTGGCTTATGATACCAGTCGTATTAATTCGTTATTATTTTTAATAATAGTGATGTCTAAAGAATTAAATCTTTCCCCACCAACTTCCATAGTGAACTGAAGGCGTGGGTGATAAGAATTGTAAAGATTTAAAACAGCGTCAAATTGTTCTTTAGGAACCATGAGAGCTATGTCATCGACGTATCTGACATGCAAAGGTAGATGGAAAGAAAGAGATTCACAAATAGATGTTTCAAGATCTTGCATTACGATGTCTGCAAGGATCGGAGAGAGTGGAGAGCCCATAGNAGCACCAAAGATCTGTTTGTAAAATTTGTTATTAAACCGAAAAAAAGTAGAGTTGAACACAAGATTGATTGCTAGAAAAAATTCTTCCTTAGGTAAACTAGTATTATGTGTTATTAAATGCCATCTCTTTTCCAAACCACTAATTACAAGTTCAATGTTAGTGAAAAGAGATACCACGTCGAGTGAAATAAGCTCAAAATTTTCAGCAAAAGTTACGTTGGAGATTATATTAGCCAAGTGGAAGCTATTGTGAACAAAACTCGACGGGGGTTGAAGATTTTTAGAAATTATTTTGTGTAAAAATATAGCAAGGTTATGAAAGGGACTGTTACTAGAAGAAATAATGATCCTGAGAGGATTGCCGGGTTTATGGATCTTAGGAACTTCATAGGCTCTAGAAAGGATAGTTAGAGATGTGTTTAAATTTTTGTAATTAAGTTCCGTGATGTAATCGCGAGCCTTCCATCTCTTTATCAAATCTTTAAGAGAATTCAACATAGAGTTCACTGGATTCTTTTTTACAAAAGCATAAGTGTTAGTATCAGAAAGCATCTCTTCCATTTGATTCGTGTACATAACCCTATCTATAGCAACAACCGCATTACCCTTGTCAGCTCTTGTAAATGCAATAGAAGGATGATTTTTTATAAACTGTCGAGTGAGTTTTTGAGCTTGGATGATATCTTCATTGTATGTAGAATTAACCGGTTAACTGGCACGGCTTTTTTTACTATTCATGCCCAAACTGGCACCATCGAAAAATTAAGTGAATCCCACAAGATTTGGTATACAAGGGTTTTTTGAGTCGCCGAATCGATTCCGGGGGTTATTTTGTTGATCTGACACTCCCCAAC
>NW_018022203.1:15956-20875 GCF_002006095.1 Pseudomyrmex gracilis
GAGATTATATTAGCCAAGTGGAAGCTATTGTGAACAAAACTCGACGGGGGTTGAAGATTTTTAGAAATTATTTTGTGTAAAAATATAGCAAGATTATGTAAAGGACTATTAATAGAAGAAATAATAATCCTGAGAGGATTGCCGGGTTTATGGATCTTAGGAACTCCATAGGCTCTAGAAAGGATAGTTAGAGATGTGTTTAAATTTTTGTAATTAAGTCCCGTGATGTAATCGCGAGCCTTCCATCTCTTTATCAAATCTTTAAGAGAATTCAACATAGAGTTCATTGGATTCTTTTTTACAAAAGCATACGTGCTGATATCAGAAAGCATCTCCTCCATTTGGTTCGTGTACAAATCTCTATCTATAGCAACAACCGCATTACCCTTGTCAGCTCTTGTAAATGCAATAGAAGGATGATTTTTTATAAACTGTTGAGTGAGTTTTTGAGCTTGAATGATATCTTCATTGTATGTAGAATTAATGAATGTAGAGACTCTCATATGTTTGAGAGTAGAGACAAAACGATTACGGCATTCTACTTTAATATTATTATTTAAATGTTTGATATTATTTTCGAAATTTTTAATCAATTCAAAAGTAAGTTTGTAATTATTGTCAGGTGGAAAACAAAAATTCTCTACTAATTGTAGCAAGCCAGAGACTTCAGAAGGTATGTAGATATTAGTGAGGTTAATGAACCAATTTTTACGTGGTTCTAATAATGTTCTTGATGATGTTTGGAAATTTAAGTTTATTGTATAATTAGGCTGTTGAGTAGTAGGTGGTGCAAAGGAAAACTTGAAAGTATTATGTGTAAAAAAACTATTGAAAGATGTAGTAACAGTTTTTTGAGGAGGCTGGTCGTGTGAAGTTAAAAAATATTTTAAGTTTTTTATAGATTGTCGTTTATAGTCAATTTTTGTCTTAACCAATTAATTTTATTAGTCATCTTTCTATTTTCACATGAATGAAATTTATCCAATTTAGATAATTGAGTATTGAAAAATTCTTTGTAGAGCTGAAACGGCAAGGTATATATAATAGATTTATTGATTAGATATATTTTGTTGATAATAAATGAGCGATATCAATAAAGGTCGATGATTTCAAGCCGTAGAATGCTGCGCGCAAATGTTGCTTTTTTGTTGTCAAAAACACATTGTTGTTTGTAATTATAAAAGGTGACTCTTGGAAAGCAACACGAACGATAATATAAATGTTGCGGTAATAAATCATATTTCTTACAAGATTTTAAGAATAAAATACGATTATGTATTTTTACAAGTTCCTTATTGTGCTTTATCCACGATTTTAAATAAAAAACAATAGAGTTTCCAAAACGCTTGTATAAAAATTTTAAAAAAGAAGAAGAATAATGATGTTGTGATTGTCGCATACTTCCGCCAACGATAGTAATTATGTAAAGATGAGTGTATGTAGCTTCAAGAATTTTTTAATGAACAATAGAATTTATTTGGCTATTGAAGCAAACACAGTTATTTGAGTGTGTATTATTTTAATCCGTTTATTAAAACCCTATAACATTAACGTTTTCGACATTTCGAAATTTTTATAATAATACTGACATAAGAAGGTTTTTGTCTAACAAATGTTCTAATGACATACAGCGTCACTGGTTCGTCTTACCTTACATCAATAAATATTCTGAGAGATTTTTAAAAATATTTCCTTTAGAATCACATACGCGTTTACCTTATTACAATCTCGACAAACTGGCTAAATTTATCAAAATTTTTAAGGATTCTTTGCCCCTTCTCTCACATCCTTCCGTAGTATACAAGATCAAGTGCCGTGAATGTAAAGCTTCTTATGTAGGACAAATTGGCAGAATGTTACAAACTAGAATCAAGGAACATACAAGCCACATCAATAGAAAGTCCACTCAAAAATCTGTAATAACTGAACACAGATAGCACTACTCACATAAATTTGAGTGGGACAGAGTAGAAATATTAGATTATGAGAGATCTTACAGCAAAAGATTGGTATCAGAAATGCTACATATAAGAAGTCAAGTCTGCGGACTTAATCTACAGTGTGACACGGAAAATTTAGACAATTCATATTTACCGTTTGTCGATAAGACATCATAAGTGTTATGTTATTTGTAGATTTGACTTCTATCTTTATACACACGTTTGTTTCTCAGTCGCGTTTTTACTTTTGTAAAATGTTGGTTGGGACGGCTCGTGCAACATGGATATCCACGATCAGCACTCAGCGACACATAATTGCTAAAAAAAATTTTTGTAAGTGACTTTGTATATTGTTTTATTCTGCGATTTTTAATTTATTATTTTCAAATTTTATTTATCAAATTCTATTTTATTTTTTTGTAAAAATGCATTTGATAAAGATCTAATTGAAAGGTCGAAAACGTTAATGTTATAGTTTTTTAATAAACGGATTAAAATAATACACACTCAAATAACTGTGTTTGCTTCAATAGCNAAATAACTTCTATTGTTCATTAAANAATTCCTGAAGCTACATACACTCATCTTTACATAATTACTATCGTTGGCGGAAGTATGCGACANTCACAACATCATTATTNTTCTTCTTTTTTTAGATTTTTATACAANCGTTTTGGAAACTCTATTGTTTTTNATTTAAAATCGTNNATAAAGCACAATAAGGAACTTGTANAAATACATAATCNTATTTTATTCTTAAAATCTTGTAAGAAAGAATGATTTATTACTGCAACATTTATATTATCGTTCGTGTTGCTTTCCAAGAGTCACCTTTTATAATTACAAACAACGATGTATTTTTGACANCAAAAGAGCAACATTTGCGCGCAGCATTCTACTGTTACGTCCCGTGGACTCCACTTCCTCCTCGCGACGTGACAACAACAAGATATGATATCACGGGAACTCTGCCGTGCGGTACTGGCGCGAGACCGGATATCAATCCTCGATAGAATCAAGAAACAGAGTTTGGAAAATTTCTGTTTTTCTTTCTCGATAAATTTTCTGTTTTTTAATCTTAAACGGAAATATACATCCCGGGAATATGAAAGTAAGGGAAATCCGACGGATAACGAGAAATCGGGTGATCCCGAGTTCCCCGAGCCGCGGGTATAAAAAGAGCCCCCGCAGGGGCTCTTTGAGTCAGAATAAAATGAAATTTTCCGAAGTGCGGTCCTTGGCAATACGCGAGCAAACGTAGTGACTCTAGAACAATTGTGTTGTGTTGTGTGGATCCTGTTGGAGCTCGCTCGAGACCGCTTCCGCCGCCGCTCTGTTGCTGTTTGCTGCCGCCCAGTACAACCAACAATAAGTAGTAAGTGCTAGTATTAAGTCGCAAATACTTGTGCCTCACGCCGCGATCAGAAAGTGTCAAAAATTAAGATAGCTACGAGAACGGTTGCTCCCCTTGTTTTAAACAAGCTAACGCTGATACGGGTTGCAAACGATTCGCAAGAATCGTCAAGCAACTCTCAGCGCGCCCTCGCATTTTTAAACGACCTAACGCTGATACGGGTTGCAAAAGATTTGCAAGAATCGTCAAGCAACTCTCAGCGCGCTCTCGCAGTTTTAAACGAGCTAACGCTGATACAGGTTGCAAACGATTCGCAAGAATCGTCAAGCAACTCTCAGCGCGCTCTCGCATCTTTAAACGAGTTAACGCTGATACGGGTTGCAAACGATTCGCAAGAATCGTCAAGCAACTCTCAGCGCGCTCTCGCATTTTTAAACGACCTAACGCTGATACGGGTTGCAAACGATTCGCAAGAATCGTCAAGCAACTCTCAGCGCGCTCTCGCATCTTTAAACTAGCTAACGCTGATACGGGTTGCAAAGGATTCGCAAGAATAGTAGTTTGTTAGTTAGACGAGGTCCATAAGAGTTAAATTAATTAAGCCCGGATTTTGTTATGAAAATATTAACATAATCGTTTATTCAAATACATTGTTAAAACAATAATAATAATTGAAGGAAAACATAAGTAGACTCCGCATGAATTTGCTTTAAATTGGCACGTACAGTTCAGGTGCGACGGTTCGTGTTTTATATCGATTATTATTAAAGAGATCTCCGCGTATTGTTTCAAGCGGCGGAATGTTTTGTTGTAGTGACATCAAGATCATTAAGCTGGATTAAAGTTAATAGAGAATCTTAAGTCCGGAGTGCGTTTACGAGAAATCATTTCTTTGGAAAATATACTGACGTTAACTACGGGTCACCGGTCGGATCNGTCTTNGCAANAGATCGNAAAATAAGAAGGGTCTATTGTTCGGAAGATTCTATTTTAACATAGACGCTGTTCTTTTGACTATGAGTAGCAAATCGAGATAATCAATTAAAAGAAGATCACTATTAGTGAATTACTGATTGGATAAATGTTCATGATTGTTATTACGGTACTCGGAATCATTACATTACGTTGTGTGTCNAGAATTAGAAATGGTTGTAAGAATTGATNATCTTNACTGCTGCTCATATCGAAATGCAAAAGGTGTATGAACCTATATTAGTGAGACTTACAATGTACTCGGTGATATATTTTGATGATAGGTATGCTGGAAATTGGCAAGGTTGCTCGGTGATTGGTCGTAGTTGTTTCGCTTGGATTCACGCTGCTCGCGGATGATCGCAAAGGGAGTCGGCGGCATCCTCAGCAGGTTCAACGAATGAAAAGTTTGCGAAATTTCTTTGATTCAAACTGACTGACCAATTGATTGTTAATCACTGACTCTATCGCGAAAAGCTATTCTCTGAAGATCGAACTGTGTTGGAAAACTGCTTACTGATTAATGAATGCTCGATCGAGCATCCATGGCTTCTATACCTGCGGGTTGATTTCCCCTTCTTCATCGTCTTTTCTCAAAATTTCGACCTCTCGTTCGGTGACCGCCGGGGCAAAGATCTTTTCCCCTTTCGTTC
>NW_018022203.1:23670-32494 GCF_002006095.1 Pseudomyrmex gracilis
AATCGTAATATAAAGAATAGTCTTTAAAATATACGCACCGAAAGATTATGAAGAAATAAAATATTAAATTATTGCGTGCTTATGAGTTTAACATAATAAGTAGTTTAGTACATTTGAGACATTAAGTGTAGCGTACAAATTACTGGAAATAGATTTGTATGAAAAGAAAAAAACAAAATAAGAAAAAATAATCTTATAACTTTTTACAGAAATTAGTTATAAAAAATGGAGCACTAGTTATAGAACATCCTATATATAAATATAATACGTAGAGATATATGTGTATATGTGTATATACGGGAGGTTTGAAAAATTGTTACACAATCGAAGTGTAAAGATAGATTGAATTAATCTGAAGCAAAACGTCATGTACCAGTTTGCAAAGATCGCAATAGTGCTATAGTGATAATGCATGAGATTCAATAAGCGTGTGGCGTGTGAAGCGATAATTTGGACTCTGTAGGCGTATATGATTTTTAGTTGTAAAAATCAGCTGATCGCAAGAAGCTGTGTCACACGCCACTCGGTTGTTTGCTTTCTTGCTAGAAATTACAAGAAGTGACAAAACAATTTTTTTCACCTGAAAATTATACGCGCCTACAAAGTGTGAACTATCGCTTCTCACGCACTCATTGGGTCAATGTATTTTCTCATGTATTAATCAATCACTCAATTGCAAATTTAGCAAAATGAAACATGACTTTTTGGTTGAGATATTCTATTCTATGTTCACACTTCCAGATACTCTGTATAAGTACATACCTGTACGTGGCTTGATCAAATAACACCCGCATCGCGCATGTCTCTTTATATGTAGTAAGCAGACAAGAAAAGTAGTGACAAGATATTATATAACATGTTCGGCTGTCAGTATAGTTTCTATAAGAAGCATTTTGTTTGAGAATATTAGTGGTTTAGTAATTTGTTTTTTCACATCAGCAATTTTTAAGATGGAACTAATTAAAAGCATTAAACTAATCACAACACGATTAACAAGGAAAATCAAATATTTCGATTTTGATAAAACTTTGGACACAGTAGTGAAGATAAATTGATGAATATAGATATTTTCAGTTTCTGGCCAAAGAATGATTATAAGTCGTGAAATCAATTTTTATATAAAGCAGGTTTTCGCATTTCTTATACATCTTAAAAATTGTAGAAGACATAAAAAAAACAAATAATATCTGAATGAAAGAGACATTAAGAGCCGTTCGCAGGATGTTGTGCGTGAATGTGCTTTTTAAATATATATATATGTATACACATATATATTTNGAAATAATTTTTTTCTTCTTATATAGGATGCTGGATTTGCATCACATATATATCAAGGACTCCGTATACTCCCCTANCTAATTTAAAATATTNCGAAAAAAACTCCTCAGCCAGGAGTCNAACCTGGAATCTCCGGCTTTCCGGGCCGTCNCCTTCNTTGTTAGGNCACCNANGCACTTGAAGTTTGTCTCGCAATACTTNGTATATCTATCAAATATGATCAGATCTTTTTAATACNGCTTCTTCCTCCAGCGTAAANTCTAACAATTAGTGATAAATCGAGATTACTCTCAGGCTCTATAAGTCTTATTAAACTAATAATATNTGAATATAGGGACATTAAGAACCGTTNGCAGGATGTTGTGCGTGAATGTGCTTTTTAAATATATATATATGTATACACATATATATTTNNAAATAATTTTTTTCCTCCATATAGGATGCTGGATTTGCATCACATATATATGAAGGACTCCGTATACTNNCCTAACTAATTTAAAATATTAGAAAAACCCCTCAGCCANGAGTCGAACCTGGAATCTCCGGCTTTNCGCGCCGTCGCCTTTCCTGTTAGANCACNGAAACATATTATTAGTTTAATAAGACTTATAGAGCCTGAGAGTAATCTCGATTTATCACTAATTGTTAATTTACGCTGGAGGAAAAAGCGGTATTAAAAAGATCTGATCATATTTGATAAATATACGAAGTATTGCGAGACAAACTCCAAGTGCCTCGGTGGCCTAACGGGGAAGGCGACGGCCCGAAAAGCCGGAGATTCCAGGTTCAACTCCTGGCTGAGAAGTTTTTTTCGCAATATTTTAAATTAGTTAGAGAGGTATACAGGGTCCTTTATATATATGTGATGCAAATCCAACATAAGGAGGAGAAAAATTATTTCAAAATATATATGTGTTGTGACGTGGTGTTCGCACCGCTTTTCCCTCCTTGCCACAAAAATTATCTTTTGAGGGAATCCCGAAGTGTGTGCCGATCATAAGCGCCAAGATCCTTCAGGGCTTACACACCGTATCTCGTTTTAGTTGCTTATTTCTTTTGTTTTGTATTTTTTTTTTTGCTTAATATAAAAAATGGCGCCTCACCACCCGAGGGCTCACCCCGCCGAAGGACATCGAGGGAGACGAGCAGACGGGAAATCTAGCGAGGAACAAGGCGCGAGCCAGAACCCCGGGAATCGAAAAGCACCAGTGGCAGCGCGCAGAGGCTATGGTCCTGACTCAGCCGGCAGGCTCAACCCTTTACGCTAGGGAGCGCAAGCGGCACGCGAACGACAGCGTCGCCAAGCGGCAGTAACCACCTGCAACTATTATCAGGCAAATCTGCCTTTTGAGGCCAGCTACCAGCTCGGAGGAGCTTCGGAACTGAAAGAAGACCTTCTGGAGGTCCACCCCAACTAGCCGGACAAGATACGATCGGACAGGCAAAGGAGGAATCCTGCAAAGGGGAAGCACATTCATAATTCGCGAGTCGGGCTCTAGTAGCTCGCGCGACCGCGAGCGCTGCGCTTGATACCACGCCGCGCTCTGATTGGCTGGCGAGGCCGACTTCACGCGATCCTAGCGCGCCTCGGCGCGTCGACCCCGAATCGATCGCGATTCTCGCTCTTTTGGTCGCTAACCTTTGTAAGAGTCGGACGCACGGAAGGACTCACTGGAAGCCCCGTCTCAAGGATAACCGAAAGTAAAGACGTGATGTCCCAGGACGACGATATCCGGTGAGGTGCCTCGTTTCTTGCAGCCACGAATCTGCGTGCCGAGTTTTGTGTCGAGGCTAGTCGCCAAATTTTTGCGTTGTGTGTCAGGCAAGGACGAAACCTTCGCCATATCGGTTTTCTGGAAGACGACTAGAATCAAATTCACGGGGTTTCGTGGTACTTCTTCGTAAACTTAAGTGCGTTTAGATTGTGCGAGTATTTTGTTGAATACTGTGACAAGCCTTGGAGCCGCTCGGAAGGCGCCAAGTAGCAAATCCTATCTTGTGAAACTTTTTGTTGTAGCTTCTGTAAGCCTATTTTTTTGCGTTTGTTATTGCCGTCTTGCATGTATCGATTTGCGCTGTTACATCGCGTGCTATCGTATCGATTTAGCGGTATCGAGATTCGTACGGCTGTCGTATCGGTTTTGCGGCACGAGATCCGCGGTGCTGTCGTATCGACCTTGCCTTTGCGAGACTTTTAGCGTGGTCGTAATAATCGCCGATTTTGCATGGAATTGCGTTGCTCGGCGGAACGTTAACGGAGAGTCTCATTGACACCGCTTGCTCCCTGCTTAAGTTGCTTCCTGCAAAAATAAACCGACAAAAGCTTTGTCGCCGTGGGTAGGCAGTATTTTTGCGTTATTTCACCACCAGCATTGAGAAGAGCCACCCCTAACTATTCGGGCGAGGGAACGCGGTTCTTCACTCCAGGCTACCGCTGTCGATTCATCAACCGTTCGACCTTGTTTGATATCTCGTCTCGGCCGCGCGACGTGGCGGCGTGTTCTGTTATTTTTGCGTGTTTGCGTCCTGTTTTTATTATTTGCTGTGTACCATCTTTTGCTAGCGCTTTTCCGTTTTGTTTAAACTCTCATTTATTTTTATTTTCTTTTTCTTTATTTACAATTCTTTTATATCATATTTCTTTTTCTTTATTTACAATTCTTTTATATCATATTAATAAATTTGTTAACTGGGGACTTCCGTTTCCGGCAGCGAGTTAGTAAGAGGTGATTGAGAGTATAAAGATAGTTTTTGATAGTTGTGTGTGAATAACAGCCAGTGGTGAGTGAGTATGTTGTGTGTGGGTGAGTGGAGAGTAGCAAGGGGTGAGTGAACGTTTAGGTGCAGGCGAGGGTGTCCAGGGGAGTGTGGAAAAGAGGGTGAAAGAGTGACGAGAGGCTGGGAGGTTAAGTTGGGAAAAGGTAAAGGCGGACCGCGGGCATAGGGTGTAGAAAGTGCAGAAGGAGTAGAAGGTGTAGGGCCCTAGTAAATTTCTAGAGAATTTGTTAAGGCGGTAAAAGCTTAAGCCTTAAGGCGGTGGAGAGGAGGAGGAATGGCAGAAGGAGGCAGTAAAGGGATAGAAAAGAAGGTTGGAGGGATAGAGGGGTGGAGAAGGGAGAGATCGGGAAGCGAGAGCTCTGGTTCTTCATCGTTGGATATGTGGGTAAAGAGGAAGAGAGAGGGTGAGGAAGAGAGGGAGAATGAGAAGGGATGGTTAGTAGCTAAGAACAGGAAGACGGTGAGGTCTTCGGGAGGGAAGATTGATGGAGGGAAGAAAGGGGAGGCTGGAGGCAGTGGAGAAGGGGGGATTGGGGGGATATGGAGGGAAAGGACAAGAAAGGAGATGGAGATTTATTTAGAAAAGGTAAAGAAAATGGAGAAGGAGCTGGAGGAGTGAAAGAGAAAGGAAGAATTATTGAGAATGGAGAGGGAAAAAATGAATGAAAGGATAAGGGAGCTCGAGAAAAGAATGGGGAAAAATGAGGGGAGAGGGGAAAAGGAAAAAAAGAAAGAAGAGAGAAAAGAGATGGAGGTAGGGAACAAGTGGGAAAGAAGATTGAGGTCGTTGGAGGAAAGCACGGAGAAGGAGAAGGAAGAGAGAAGGAGGAGGAACGTAATAATAAAGGGAGTTCAAAGGAAAAAAGGTGACTAGAGGTGGGGAGTCAAGAAGCTCCTGAAGGAGATAGGAGCAGAGGTGAGAATAAATGAAATGAGGAGGATAAACACAGGGAGAGAAGAGAAAGATGAAATGGTATGGGTAAGGTTGGAAAGGAAAGAGGACAAGAGGATAGTGTGGGATAAAAAGAAAAGATTAAAAGGGAGAAAAGTTTGGATAGAGGAAGATCTATCGTGGAAGGAGAGGGAAGTGAGAAAGAGATTAGGAGTAATTGCAGCGGGAGAGAGGAGGAAGGAGAAGACGGTCTGGGTGGTAGATGATAGAATAAAGATAGAAGGGGTTTGGTGGAGGTGGGACAAGGAAAAGGAGGCCTTGGTAAAGTTTGGGAAGGGTAGTGAGTAGGAAAAGCAGAGGAAAGGCGTGGGGGAAGGATCGGATGGGGAGAGGGAAAGATACGGGTAGAGAAGTTAAGAGAGATTAAGGGCGAGAAAGAAGAAAAGGAAGGAAAGGTTGAAAATGTGAGGGTGGTATTTTGGAATGTGGCGGGGCTCAGAAATAAGGATAGGGATTTTTGGGAGGGGTTAAAGGAATGGGACGTCGTGAGCCTATCGGAAACTTGGTTAGAAAAAAAAGGATAGATGGATATTGTAGGGAAGCTGCCGAAGGATTTCAAGTGGGAGGTACAGTGGGCTGGTAGGAGAAATAGGAAGGATAGGGCAATGAGAGGGATGTTGATGGGAGTAAGGAGAGGACTGGAGTCAAGGGAAGAAAAGGGTTGGGAAAGTAAGGAAGGGATAATGGTGAGAAGGATGAGTATAAGGGGAGAGTGGTGGAGGATTGTAGGAGTGTACATAAACGGAGGGATTGAGGGAAAATTGAATGAGATGAGGGAGTGGATGGAGAGAAAGAAGGAAAAAGTGAGGACAATAATGGGAGGGGATTTTAATGCAAGGACGGGGGAGAAAGGTGGGAAAGTGAGGAGGCAGGGGAAGAAGAGGAGGGGAGAAGGAAATCAAAGGATAAAGTAGTGAACTCAGAGGGAAGGTTATTAATAGAGAAGATTGAGGAATTGAGGTGGGTAATATGGAACGAGGACATAAAGGGAGACGAGGAGGGGGAATGGGCTTATACAGGGGGGAGAGGGGAGTCAGTGATTGACTATGTGATAGGGGAAGTGGGAACAAAGGAAAGGGTTGAGAGGATGGAGATAGGGGACCAGATAGATTCGGATCATCACCCGGTGGGGATCTGGATCAAAGGTGGAAAAAAGATGGGGAATGGAAAAAGGGAGAGAAAGGGAAAGAAAGGTGGAATAAAAAAGATAATCTGGACGGAAAAGGGAAAGAGGAAGTGAGTAGAGGAAATGCAGAAAGAAATGAGGGATGAAGGAAGGGAGATGGAGGAGGAATGGGAGGATATGAAAAAGAGAATTAAAAAAGTGTTGGGGGAAGAGGAGGTGGGTAGGGTAAGAAATGGGGGAAGGGGGTGGTGGGATGAAGAGTGTAGGGAGGAAAAGAAGAGAGTAAGGAGGGAATTGAGAAAGTGGAGAGAGGGGAGAGGATGTAAAGAAGGATATAAAGAAAAAAAAGAAGATATAGGGTGGTGTGTGATAGGAAAAAGGAGGAAGAGAATAGAGTATGGGAGGAGATGGTTAAAAGAGCGAAAACGGTAGGGCAGGTGTGGGAAGTGGTAAATAGGGAAAGAAGGAAGAGGAGGTGGAAGGAGGGGGGATAGAGTTAGAGGAATGGGAAAGATACTGTAAGGGGCAGTTGGGGGGAGTGGACTGGAAAGTGGTGAGAGGTAAAAGGGGAATAAGGGGGAAGGGAGAGTGAAGTTTAAGAAGGGAAGAAGTAGTAAAGGCGATTGGAAAGTTGAAGGAAGAGAAGGCAGCAAGGGAGGATGGTATACCGGCAGAGGTGTGGAAGTTTGGAGGGAAAAATATGCAGAACTGAGTGTGGAATGTGTGTGGGAAAATTTGGGTAGGGGAGGGGTGGATTGATGAATGGAGCGAGGGGATAGTGGTACCGGTGTTAAAGAAAAGAGAGGGTAATAAGGTGGAGGATTACAGGGGGGTGACACTAGCGGGGACATTTTATAAGGTATATGCGGAGGTACTGGCGGAGAGGTTAAGGGAGGAGATGGAGGGGAAGAAATTGATGCCGGAGAATCAGGCGGGTTTCAGAAGGGAGAGGAGTGTTATGGATAATATATACGTGGTGAATTACTTGGTGGGCAGGAATTTGAGTAGGAAGGGGGAAAGCATTTAATAGCACTGTTTCTGGATCTGAGGGCGGCATTCGACACGGTGGACAGGGAGTTATTGTTAAGCTCGATGAGGGAAAGGTGAGTAAGGGAGGGGTTAGTGAGAAGGTGTGGGGAGTTGTATAGGAAGACGAGAAATAAGGTGAGAACAGGGGGGAGTTGGGGAACGAATTTTGGACGAGTAGGGGAGTGAGGCAAGGGTGTCCGCTAAGCCCGTACTTATTTAACTTGTAGACGGCGGATATGGAGGACTGTCTGGTTAAGAATGGTTGGAGGGGGGTAAAAGTAGGGGGTAAGAAAATTTATGTTTTGGCTTATGCGGATGACGTGGTGTTGCTAGCGGAAGAAGAAGAAGGGATTAGGGGAATGATGAGAGGGTTGGAAAAATATCTGATGAGGAAGGGTTTAGAGGTAAACGTTAGGAAGACGAAAGTAATGAGATTTAGGAAAGGGGGGGAAGGGAGAAAAAGTCGGAATGATGGTGGAGGGGTGAGAGACTGGAGGAGGTGAGGGAATTTAAATACTAGGGATACGTGTTCCATAAGAATGGGGGGAGGAAAGCGCAGATAAAAAAAAGACTGAAGAAAGGGGTAGCGATAATGGGTCAAGTGTGGAGGATTGGGAAGAGAAGGTTCAGTGGGGATTGGAGTAGGTTCACAGTCGAGAAATATTGGGCATATTTCTCAAGATTTAATTATATTTAAACCTTTGAACATCAGAAACATGCGCGCACTCATACACACGCACATACACATGGAGTTTGATCAAATAATACTCGGATTGGGTATATTTCTCAAGATATATTTAAATCGATTTATTTAAATCTTGAGAAATATACCCAAGCCAAGTATTATTTGATCAAACCCCATGTGTATGTGCGTGTGTGTAAGTGCGCGCATGTTTATGATGTTTAAAGTTTTGAAGAAAACTGTCGCGAACTAGCTTAGTCGCTAGGCTATATTTATACGTCTATTTTTGTCACTCGCTTGATAGAGCGAGACAGACAGAACGGTCTCTCGTGTGGCAGACGATGCTACAGAAAAAAGAACAATTCGGCGAATCAAGACGTGCGTAGACACCCTGGCAGCCAAGCTTAATAAAGGCTATAATATATATATACATATGTATATATACATATGTATATATATATATATATACACATATGTATATATAATATATATGTATACATATATATACATATATATACATATATATACATATATATACATATATATATATATACATACGTATATATATGTATATATATGTACAGTGCGGAGCACCATATCGTGCGCCGTGAGGAGAAGTAGTTCTCCTCCGGCCGCCTCCTACTATAACGCGCCAGCGGCCCGAGATTTAATCCATATGTCGGCACGGTTAGCGATGATACAGACGCGGTTACCAATAATACCGACAGGCATATGTTATCATAACTATCGTGAACATTGAAAAGAGTAACTCTGCATTAAAAGTGACTTCAATATTTTATATCAAATATTTATTTATTTAATTATTACGTGATATAAGAAACTTACTTACTGTAAGTGTAAGAAAGTAAAATATATTTAAGTAAGAGAGTAAAAACCCATGACAATAGATAAATGTCATAGTGATTATTAAAATATTTTTAAACATTATTTAAATATTAAGAATAAAAAATAAAACACT
>NW_018022203.1:32991-36242 GCF_002006095.1 Pseudomyrmex gracilis
ATAGTTTTATGATAACATATGCCTGTCGGTATTATTGGTAACCGAGACGGTATGTATCATCGCTAACCGTGCCGATATATGGATTAAATCTCGGGCCGCTGGCACGTGATAGTAGGAGGCGACCGGAGGAGAACTACTTCTCCTCACGGCGCACGATATGGTGCTCCGCACTGTACTATAGATGCATGCGCGCATATGCGTGAAACGGAACGCAGCCTATCTCAACTATCATATGCACAGAATGCACAGGTTTAGGGCTTACGCAAAAACTCTTTTGTAACGCGTATCATTACGTTGTACTGATCAAAAATTTAGATTTATACTCAACCTGTATTCAACGCACAAACAAAAACTTCAATGTAACATAAATGTGACACTTTTCTGTTTATGCGTAGAATAAAATTTAAAGTTACGTACGAATCAAATTTGATGACCAGTACTAAAATAAAATTACGCGTTAAGCAAAATTTTGTGCAGAGACCATTAGATCGTTTACAGAATACTATAGCGGTGGAAGAGATGCGCACAAAGCAGCGAGCAAGTGTAGTGCGCAACTCTTTGTAGGAGAAGAAGAAATTAGAACTTTTGTCCACTGTAGGCTTTGAAATTGATCTGGTATGGTCTCATAATATTCTTACAGGTTACATCTATTCCTGCAAGGTGTCTTTTTGTATATATATCACATTATGTAGTATATGTAGTATAAATCNAAATCTNGNAACATATATGTGTACCTGTATGCGACACGAACAAACCTATAATAGCCGCGTTTAACATGCGTATGCAGTTATAGGCCACTTACAGCAGCGATGGAAAGGATGCGCACAAAGCACCAAGCAAGTGTAGTGCGCATCTCTTTGTAGGATAAAAAGAAATTAGAATTTTTTTCTACTATAGACTTTGACAATGATTTTTTATGGTCTTATAATATTCTTACAGGTTATATCTATCGCTGCAAGATGTGTATTGTAGTATATGTATTATGTAGTATATAGGCGCATTCCAGCTATGTATATACATACGCAACACTGTGTAACACAGTGACCATTAGTGTGAGAAAGAGCGTATCAGTGATCTCACTCACACTAGTGAGAAAGACATTACTGTCATTGCTCAATGACCTGTTTAGGTTGCGGGGCAACAGCAGTTCTAGGAAGAACTGCTGATTGCCAACAGGGTGCGACACATCGCCGCATTGTCCGAAGTGCAACACGGCATGTGTGGAACCTCGAGCAGTGATACTCAGAGGTCTTCTTTAGTATCGTACGAGAGCGAGTTGTTCCAAAGTAACGTAATGGATGCTGATCGGATAGAACAAGTAAATGACGAGCAGGACATAGGTCGGGCTCGCGAAGATGTCAACGGGAGATCGACAGGATGCGAAACGAGTTAGGAGCAAGAGGTGCCGCGGGACGTGGGGCCGCGGGACCGAGCGGGCAAACAAACAACCCCGTAAACGTAATGCTGCGTTAGCTAACACGTTCTTTTAAGTTAATGAATGCACGCATGGATACGGTAATTCGCCATGTAAGTGAACTACGCGAACAACGCCGTAATACACGAGCGCACGGTGACGACAATCCGCCGGAGCGCGACAATAAGTTCGACGTGACGTACGGGCGAACGGACGCCGACGTGCGTAATCAGACCGCACACTTGTTTGGTTACATGACACTGAAAGAGGCGCGTGCCATGATACCGACGTTCAACGGGAAATCACAGGCACAGTTACGCAAATTTTTAAGCGCGTGTACGTATGCGATGAAGAGTATTAATCCGGTTGACGAGCGGACATTGTTAGAAGCAATATTAAGCACAAAACTGAAGGGACAGGCGTTATTACATTTTAAAACGCGAGATATTCACAGTTTTGAGCAGTTAAAAAGCGAGATAGAAAATACGTAATTAACAAAAAAGGGTACGACTGAGTTGCAAATAGAGTTTAGCTCTCCCAAACAAAAGCACGAGGAAAGCGCGTTAAATTACGGGCAACGCGTGAACCAGCTCGCAATAGAGCTGTATGAGTCTATGATTGAGGGAAAGGTACGCACCACGGAACAAAAACGCACAATTTTGGAGACAATAAAAGAGCAGGCACTGCACAATTTCCAAATAGGCTTACGCGAGAAACTTAAGTTGATAGTACGTTCGCATGAATACGGTACGCTTCAGGAAGCAATAGCTGGAGCAATCGCGTAGGAAAAAGCTGCAAGAATAAAGTTAAAAAGACTCATGCCAGCACAAGCGCGTAGTAGCAATAAAAACTACAAATACTTTAAGTGCAAAAAAATCAAACATTACGGAAGAGAGTGCCGATCAACCAGAGTGGCATTGCCTAAACCGAGCAGTGGCAGAGTAAACGCTGTGGATAAGCAGTGTAGTTACTGCAAGAAAACAGGACATGTCAAAGAAAAGTGCTGGTCACTGAACGGCAGGAAAAGTAAAAAAGGAACTGTAAAAGCAATATATCCAGCAAAAAATAAGAAAAAGAAAAGCCAAAGTGACGATAGCGAGTCATCGAGTGACGAAGAAGACAATGGAAAAAAGAAAAAATCCGTGTTAGTGGCAGAGCTGCAGGTAGCCGAGTTGAATGCTACGCAAGCAGTTCTGGACATAATCACCGTGTCANTGAGAGAGACAAGGAAAGGCAAAGCGGAATTGCTANACGACACCGGAGTCACAGTGTCGTTGATTAAGAAANAGTATTTAAAAGGAAAGACGCCAGCCGAAAAAACAGAAATGAAGCTGACAGGTGTCACAGGACATCAAGCATGCGTAATAGGAAAGGTCATGNCGCCAATACAACTAAAAGATANGNAAATCAAGCATTCAATTTATGTCGTGAAAGACGACTTTCCAATTAACTACCAGGGCATTCTAAGAAATGATTTCATTAAAAAGTATAATGCCAGGCACGATTATAAAATAGGGAAACTCTTGCTGAGGAAAAGTACGTTAAAGCTGCGTCCATAGAGATTATAGAACTACAACCCCAAAGCGAAACTATCGTACAAGCAATAACCGATAGTAACCAAATCGACATCATGCAGGCAGGATAAACGCAACCAGGAGTATTTNTAGGAAGCTNTTTAGTACAGCCAAGGAAAAATTTTTGTCCAATAAGCATNGNAAATACCACGGAAAAAACGGTAAAAATGAGCACACCATGTGTTAAGCTTGAAGCATTAGAAGAAGAGAGCGAGACAGAAAGTGAAATAACGGACGTAAGCCTAAAGACGGAGAAGTTTGCG
>NW_018022204.1:0-2266 GCF_002006095.1 Pseudomyrmex gracilis
CAGACACGCCACCTACTTCGACAGCTATGGAATACCGCCGTCAGATTCCCGCTTCCTTCTGCGACTTCGAAGAAATTCCGCAACGCACACATGGAACACGACTCAACTTCAAGGATATTTCTCGCAAACGTGCGGGCATTATTGCTGTGTATTTCTCTATTTTATGGCTCGCGGGTATAGCCTTTCCCAATTTTTAAAACTGTTTTCCGGAAATTTCGACGCCAACGACAAATTAATTGTATGTTTATTTCGTAAAATATTCTCTACGAAATCCAACAATGTACAAAACCGCTTTCATGAACACTATATTCAACACTGTACTTGTAAAACAAAAAAAAATAATCAACTGTAGATATACATAAATTTCGAAAACAATAGTTGGAAATGAAGCAATTTCAACCATGATTATGTCAAGAATCTCATAACAATAAATTATTTTTCTGCTCATTTTGTGACAAATCTATGTCAGCAAGATTGTCAAGTATTTATAAGCACGCAAACTCCGCAGCACATGTAACTAAAGAAAAAAATGTTGAAAAAAAACAAACAGATGA
The DNA here is from genome assembly GCF_002006095.1 of Pseudomyrmex gracilis. Taxonomy (NCBI): domain Eukaryota; kingdom Metazoa; phylum Arthropoda; class Insecta; order Hymenoptera; family Formicidae; genus Pseudomyrmex; species Pseudomyrmex gracilis. The sequence continues at coordinate 555 of NW_018022204.1, forward strand.
AGATGTAACTATGACAGACAAAACTGTATCATTCGAAGAGCAAAAGAAAGCTGCGGAAATTAAATTTGCTGCTTTCATAGCCGAACACAATATTTCGCTTTAAACTGCGCCAGAAATTTTAAAATTCTTTCAACAAATAGGAAAAGATGTCAATGTATTACAAAGCATGGCAATGAGTCGAATAAAATGTCAAAAGATTATTTTGAACGTGTTACGAGGTGTGATCAAAAAATAAGGTGACTTTTCATTTTTATAAAAAAATATTCATTTATTTATCCAAAATTATGTTATCCCCTTCAAAATAATCCCCCTCTGATACAATGCACTTGTACCAGCGCTTTTTCCAGTCGTCAAAACACTTCTGAAATGCACTTTTGGGTATTGCCTTGAGCTCCAGCGACGCAGCCTTAATCTCCTCAATCGTCGCAAATCTTCGTCCTTTCATGGGCCTTTTCAATTTTGGGAAGACGAAAAAGTCGCAGAGGGCCAAGTCTGGTGAATACGGTGGCTAAGGCATGATGGTAGTATTGTTTGTGGCCAAAAAACAAAACTAACTGCTTAATCAAAATTAAGCAGTTTTGGAACGAATTTCGCTGACACACGTGTCATACCCAAAACATTCGTTAAAATTGATTGGCATGAACCAAACAATATGTTAAGATCATCAGCTACTTCTCTAATCGTGATTCGACGATTTTTCAACACAATTTCTTTCACTTTCTGAACATTTTTGTCGATTTTTGACGTGCTGGGGCGTCCAGAGCAAGGTTCATCGTTAACATTTTCTCGGCTCTCTTGGAATAACTTATACCATTTATAAACATTTTTTTTGCTCAAAGTGGACTCACCGTACGCCACTGTCAACATTTTAAGAGTTTTTGAACACTTAATACCGTTTTTTACACAAAAATTAATACAAACTCTTTGCTCCATTATTTTCAACAGCAAAAAATCGCCGAGCACGCAAACACGAGTCTAACCTTTATGCCTCTCACATAAAAACAACACATGCTATATAGTCAAAACTGTGAACATATGATTGTGACGAGTGTACCAACACAACAACAAAAAAATTTTGAAATTAGAATGTACAGAGCGCGCGGAATTCAAAGAGTCACCTTACTTTTTGATCACACCTCGTATTGGACAATTTGTAAAGAAGGAAATTGAAAGCCTATAGTAAATATCATAGGACATTAAACTTCAATGGTTTTATTTAACTTATGTCTAAACAAAGTCAATCTTTATACACAATGTTTATTTAAAAGACGTATAATATTTATATATTTATATTTTTTTCCGAGATTTTCAGTCTTGGAAAAATTAATATTATTGATGATAGTAAACCATTTCAAGATGCGTTATATTTTTGTAGGAATTATTACATATGAGTGAACTGAAAGAATTCAAACGTGTTTTGAATATTTAAAATTATTAGTATTCTTTTTTTATATATTTTTATTTTGTAAATTATGACAAGAATCTACATTTTTCAGACATATAATCTCAAAATATTTAATTCATATTATACAAAATTCAATTAATTAATATGTTACGTCCTAGGCTTACGGTAACGGTCGGACCCTTGAGGAGTGACGCAACCGACACATGACACTTATGTGTCAACTCCCGGCACAGTGACCCAGAGAGAGATTCGAGCGTCAAGTGCGCGGGTCGAGCGAGATTTCGGTGTCGTAAACAAGCCAACGAGT
>NW_018022204.1:8971-14048 GCF_002006095.1 Pseudomyrmex gracilis
CTGATTGATTGCCTCGAATGGCTGAGTGTACGGTATTTATACTATTATTCAGGGGCCTCAGCTCCCTTGGCTTCGCCAATCAAACTCGGATTCTGATTCCCCCGTTGCTGTCTCGTGAAAAAGTTGATCTTTGATTCGTGATTACGCTTTAGCGAGAGCGCCAATCACAGGCTTTAGCCCAATCGGCTGGACTATCTTTTGTTTAGGTTTAACTAGATTCCGCGTTATCATATTTAGATTCGAGATCTCGACGCTTGTTTAAGATCTCCTGTTTCGACTTCCTTTCTGGAGGAGCAGGAGGTCAAATTTCGGTTAGATGACGCGCCGCGCACATCGCACAACGCGAGTGTCTATTATCGCTCCGCATTCCACTGGGAATTAGAAACCAATTTGTTTACGTATCGTGGCGACGTCTCACACGCAAATCGATTACAATTCTTATCGCCACAGCCCGACTCCTGTCCTCCATCCGGGAAGTCTCAGCATCTCGGTTTCTTAAAGCTACAATTATTATGATTCTCAGAACGAAAAGATTGTTCTCACGTTGCAAAAAAAAAGGGGACGTGAAGTCCAGGACGTAACAAATATATTATATTCATATGTGTGATATGTTATATAAATTAAATACTTTAGAATTGTGCATCTGTAAAATGTAGATTTTTTTCGTGATTTACAAATTAAAAATATAGAAAAATTATTAATACTAATAATATAGTTTATTTATATATTACATGGTTTTCATTATTCTAAAAACTTTCAAATTATTACAGTTAACTTATAGTGAGAATTAATGCAAATATAATAATATAAATGCATCTTGAGATGTTTAACTCATCCTTATCAATAATATTATGTACTTTTTTTAAGACGTACAGTCTTGGAAAAGCATTGTGCGTTGTCATACGCTGCAAGCGCGCAACGTGAAACGTTGCTTTCTACCCTCAGTGCTTGCTCGCATAGTAGGCTTGGCGGAAAGGAGACGAAGCATAGTATGCCCACACTCTTCCACGAGCCGAACAGCCGAGCGTGACGTCTCGCACACGGACGGCGGTTCTCGCTTGTGTGCGTGCCCCCACCACCTCGGTGCTCTTGGTGCTAGCCTGCTAGATCTTTCATCACTGCCGGGTCATTGAGCAATTATGGAAGATACACGTCATTGCTCAATCGACCCGAATTTGTTAAAAAGGTAACAAGCAGCATTTTATTGTAAATAAAGTCTGCTTGTTAAGCGTCGTTATTAAGTAGAGTACAAACGCATCACGCGTTGTCAGCAGCCTATGTGCAGTTGCATTTCGGTCGCTAAATTGCTGAGTAATCGCGATCGATCCCCTTAAAAGATCGATCGCGAATAACAACGGACAGATCGTGAGTAGCTGTTGACAATACTGTGTGGCTCCGAGTCCATCCGAAGAGTTTATCGCAGTATAGCAACGGCTAAGTGTCACTAGAAAGCGCTAATTGTACATTTGTAAAAAAGTAACTAATAAACTTCGTCAGTTTTTCGTAAAAGAATCTCATTCATCACCAAGTCCTACGACTCCCATGATCTCAACAATTTGTACATGATAAAAATTATGAGAAGTATGTTGTACAATCCGTTAAATGTACAATTAAAACTATGTTAGCAGTATTTTGTAATTTATGTATATACTTTTATTTTCAGGAGAAATAACATTGCGCTATGTAACTCTAACCGAGTCGGAATTCGATAATATTACTGCAGAATGGTTACGCTTTGCCAAGCACAGAAAAGAGAGAAACAACAAAAGAGAGAGAAACAATTAAAAAAATATTAAAACCATCAATTAATGTTATTGCGATTAATATAAGGTCGCGAGGCAGAGTCTTTTTAAGTGATATTTTTAGAAGATAGATTAGTGGATTTATTTCTTTTAAAAGCAGAATTTTCAGAAGATAAGTCAGTGGGTGCTGGGACTGTTCCCTTTTGGGAGCAGAGTCCGCACTGACTACACCAGTGGGACTGCCATCATGGGATGGCAGAATCCGCATCGGTTTCTTTTCTGAAAAGAAGTCAGTAAGTGATGGTCGTTTTGAATTAAATGATAAATGCGAAATACTTTTTTCTATAAGTTCATGTATTTCTGTAATAATTTTATACACGTATTTATTCTTGAGTTGCAAAAGATCTCAAAAAATATTGTCAACATTTTGTTTAATATGTATTTTTGATTCTAGCATCACTGGTCTACCTTCTAACAATACCATCTCTGTATATGTTTGTTATAGTTCTATGACTTATTACTATATATATATGCTGTCAAGTAATCACATATCCTTATTCTGTGCATTTATGTTTTCTTTTATTATCATTATTTCTTACATTTCGATTTGAAAATTAAAATATAAATAAAATATAATTAAAACTATATAACAATAAATTGAGATGTGACCTCCGGTTCAAAATGGTTATTCCAAAATAATACATGATATAATTGGCTATTGTGAACCCTTGCAGGATGTATTGCATTATTACTTCATATTTATGATTAAAAAACAAAACGTTTTGACTTTATTTTTAAGTCTTCTTCAGTTGTACACTAAATAAATTGTTAAATAATATATAAAAATCAATAAATTATACAAATTCATATACAAAAAATTAAATACATCAAATTATAAATAAGACTAATTCATACTATAATAGCAGTTAAGAGATGTTACAAATAAAGTTTTAATATATAACTGTCACACTGTCACAGTTTGATCAAAGTTTTAAATTGTCTTGTTATCATGTTTGTGTGTTGACTAACTGTGACTTGTCTGTGGCAATCATATGTACATGTGTGTGGAATAACTCCCTCTGTACGAGTGTAAGTAAAATTATATGTGTCATGTATGTGTGATTGTACCAAGAATAGGTAAATATATGTTATCAAGGGATTCCGTGTCAGTCATTAAATTTATATTGTTTTTGTGTATTTTAATGTGCAGCATTTCAGATGAAAGTCTCTTATAAAAATTTGATTCAACATCCAAAACTCTAACTGAGTTTCAGTTCAAAGTGTGATTGAGTTCTATTGTATGTCTAGCTATTAGGACTTGGAATTAATTTGTAGCGTTTTTTTAATAAAAAGAAATTATTTATTTTAAATGAAAATAAAAAAATACATTAATTAAAGTATTGCCCATCGCTTTCTACTACTTTTGACCATCTTTCGGGCAGGGAACGAATACCGTGTCGGAAGAACGCTTTGTCTTTAGATGCAATCCACGAATCGACCCATTTTTGACAATCTTCGTAAGAAGTGAACTTCTGCTCAGACAGGCTATGAGCCATCAAACAAAACAAATGGTAATCAGAAGAAGCAACATCTGGAGAATACGGCGGGTGGGGTAGGACTTCCCATTTAAGTGTTTCCAGGTATGTTTGTACCGGTTTTGCGACATGCGGACGAGCATTGTCGTGCAGCAAGATGACTTTGTCGTGTCTTTTGGAGTATTCCGGCCGTTTTTCTTTCAATGCACGGCTCAAGCGCATCAATTGTAGTCGGTAGCGATCTCCAATTATGGTTTCAGCAGTTCATAATAAATCATACTCCTCTGATCCCATCAAATACAGAACAGGAGCTTAGACATGGATATTCGGCTTTGCCACTGATGTTGATAGTTGGCCGAGCTTAACCCATGACTTTCTGCGCTTCGGATCGTAATGGATCCATTTTTCATCACCGGTGACAATTTGATGCAAAAAACCTTTTTTTTTCTCCCGTTAAAGCAGCAGTTTACACGTCAAAAAACGCCTCCCCGCAAAAACACTTTATTCGACACAAATTTTGACATATTCAATAAATTATAAAGTGTTGTTATTGACGATTCAAAAAAAAGTTATGTAAAGCAAATGACGTTCAATGACAGCTGTTTCACGATGAATACATTACTGTAGGTAACAACGAAATACTGTACTACCTACGCCATGTCTTGTAAAACGCTACGAATTAATTCCAACACCTAATAATACTGATGTAACAATATGTCCTTTAGTTACATTATTTTGATGTTCTTTGACACTGGTATGAAGTTGTCTTTTTGTTTGTCGTATATAATATTTTTTGCAAGTGTCACACTGAATACAATAGACTAAGCTCTTTTTATTGTTATGTGGAACTTGATCTTTTTGTGTTTTGATGAATTTTGTCAGTTGACTCAAATTTTGGTAGGCTGGTTTTCTTTTACAATTTGAATTTTTAATGTTATCAAACAACTACAAAATTGTTGGAACGAATGGTACAACAAAGTATTGCGTAGGTTCATTGTTTGTATTGTTGTTGATATGTCCGTTTAACTTGGTTAGAAATAACGCTCTCAACCTTCTATTTATAGTGTTAAAAATTAATTTTATCGGATAGTTATTCATAATGAGTGTATTAATACAAAATTGAATATTTTTGTTGTGAAAGTTAGGATCAGACAGTAGTATAGCTTTATCAATTAAATTGTATATTGTACCAATTTTGTAGCATAGTGGGCTATGTTATATGTAATTTAAGAATCTACCCAAGAAAGTAGTATAAAACTATATAGTAATAAGTTCTATAAATATATAGTACTAATTTAATTAGTGTTTATCGTTAATCATTTATAGATGTATAAAGCATACATTTCATAAATATATATTGTATTGTTGTAAAAAAGTATTGAATTGGTCAATAAGTTTCTGTGGGTTTTGTCGACAAATAAAGCGACAAAGTGAAGATTAATCAACACTAATTGACAGTACACGCAAGAAATTGCAGAAATGTTTCCCAAAAATCAAAATCGAGCTAATATCATCTGCATTTGTTTGGTTAAGTTAACCAACTCGAGATTTGAGTAAACGAAACTCAGAGCTGCACAACTCAGGTAAGCCGACTAGCCAAGTAGTAACGCTGCGATATTTCTGACATCCCCACCACTGACCGCGAGCCCACCACTCTATTACGTACATACTCCGTTTCATAGTGTTGTGAGATGCGGCGCGTGTTGTCCACGGGGTAGAAGATGTTCGTCGAACGATTGATCGATATCGAGGCTTTTGTTCGGGTAGCAACGGGGGTTGTTGACTGCGAAGTTCAAGAGA
>NW_018022204.1:15823-20926 GCF_002006095.1 Pseudomyrmex gracilis
GAATCGCGCGGCTCGGTTACGGAGCCGGATCGTGCGCCGCGAACGCAACAATATGTATGCAGTGTGTTTGTACCACCACTACCATCCTCCGACGACTGTCCCGCCAGCGATTTAGGCGAGAGTGAGGGAAGCCTCTCCACTACAAATGAAGAAAATGGAATAAACGTGATAGCCAAGCGTGGCTACTGGGCCGCCAGTTGTGCAGCCCTGCAAAACTGCACGAATTTTTTGACCAACCCAATATACTGTATATGTATGTACATATATTAATAAATTTTATTATTTTTAAAAAAAGATATGTATGATACTGAACATTTGTTAGTAATTCAGATAGGCCGATTCTGGTCCAATTTTCAAATTTTTCCAATAGGCGAGACATAGTCTGTTCTTGTCTATCTAATGGCGTTAGAGCATACTCACTGAAAACATACCGTAAGAAAGAAAGAGAGAAATAGAGTTGAGGGCAAGAGGAAGAAAGAGGAGAAGGAAGGGGCACCGCGCGAGGGTAGAGAGAAGGTGGGTCGTACGGACCTGTTCAAACGTGTTTAAGGTCGTACGGACCTGTCCAAGGTCGTTTGAATAATTCCGAGAAAAACCGCCAGGATGATGATGTCATCGCTAAAATAATATTACTGCTCAATTAGATTTTTAAATTGTGCAGTAAAATAATAAAGCATATTTGTAATAATGAGAGCAGTATCGGAGGACTTGGGCGTTGCGGATGAGATAACGTGGGAGTGTGGGTGGCGTTGCCGCTTGCGAATGAAATAACGTAGGAGTGTGGGTGGCGTCGGCGGAGCGTTGTTATCGGCTCTACCGGAACTAGCCAATTAGCGACGAGCCGTAAAAATGGAGCATGCATTATTCGACATGTTTTATTTATTTCAAATAAGTGAGCATTATTGATGACATTATCGGTTGTAGCGTGTTCGACCGTGTTTGAACGTGTTCAAAATCGTTTGGATGATGATACCGTCATCGCTAAAATAATATTACCTCTCAATTGGATTTTTAAATTGCGCAGTAAAAAAACCACAATTGCGTAGTAAAATAATAATAATTTCGAGAAAAACCGCAACTTCCCGGAAGTGCGTCTTTTTTTATCGCCGAAGCGATCAGTCACTTCCGGTTTGATGAATCATTTCCTGCGATAACATTTGCAACCGCTATGTACTGGATGTGGTTTTTTAACGGTTTTTTTAAATTGCAATTTCACATCTAAAGATTGCGAGGAAGATAAGGAGCAAAATAAAAAGGCGCCTTGAGTTTGGGAGCGAGTCACAAGTCATTTTGATCGCGAGCAATCGAGATCGCAAGTCGTATAAATAACAAGTCGTCGTTGTCGTCGTCGTTTTTGAAATGTTTAATGGAGTGGACACGACGTGCATTTTACGCCTGTCGGTTGAAAAGTTGAAAAACATTCCAAAGAGGATTCTTCTAGAAGTGTTCGATAATTATGTGGAGCTTTTGTGGGACCGATTACCTGAGCATTTGAAGGAAGATTCCGAAGTACAGCTTTATCGTAGATGTCAAGAGCATTCCAACCAACCGGAAGACTACAATCACATTGATGGACCAGCCCCGCTGAAAAGATATTGTCGCCTGTGTATTGCAAAAACCAAAAATGGAAAATCAACAATAAATCGGATCAGACAACTGAAATTGCAAACATGAACGATTGCGAAACGCTCGAAGAAGAGGCCGCGCTCCTCAACACGTTGGATGATTACATCTCGTGAGAGGAACGTTGCGACAAACGTCTAGAGACGCTGAGAAAAGAGTGCCGTAGAAAACGCCTGCGACCGTCCACAGGTGTGATAAATTGGCACGTTGCTCGAATCTCGCAACTCAAAGGTCAAAGATCTGCGCGCAGCCCTTCGCGAACGATTCGCGCACGTGGGCGCGGGTGTCGAGAGTGCGGGACTCGCATGGATCGAAGTCGAGACAGCGTTTAAAAATCATTTGGTGACCGGCATCGTGGTGAACAAGTCGTTCATCGAACCCCGTCGCTGTCTCAAAGCCGATAAAGACACGGTGCTCGCGCGCGTTCATCGAGCGATTACGCGGCACGCTAGTGTGAAAGTGAACACAGTGTTCAACGGGAAGTTTGTCGCGAGTGAAAAAACAAGTGTAAAATCGTTCAATACGCGCAATCGCGGACTCTGTCACACGTCGGATCTGCGCGAGTGGTACGATCGAGACGTGATGGATGCAACAATGACCGCGTCCGTCTGCAATGACCGCATGCATGCGTCTGATTAGAATAGCGTTTTATTTTTATATTTTTTTTTGTACGTAACTTTTGCGCCTCACCGTTCCAACTATCATCGTGGGACTTTTCAACCTCGCTAACCTGCTGCTGAGTATAGAGAGAGAGAAAGAAAAAGGAGCCGGAACAGAAAAACTGCTTATTTACGTCAAGGTCGCATCGAGGGTGAGGCGAGATAGCCAAGCGGAACGAGCGGAACGGCGGAACAGACCACCAACGGACCAACTTGCGCTGAGCTGCAGTGATTTATTGCTCTTTTGCATGGCTTGAAATATAGAGCTGCTGGCTTTCTTGCTGCTTATTAGGAGCCGCTAATTAGTCCGAAGACATCTTTATCCGCACCACGGCATGTTAGCAATCACGATTCTGCGAGCGTTCGAATTTCGCGGCCCGCGGATCCTGCCGCCTAGAGTGAGCTTGCAAGCTGCGCCACGCAACCCCGCGGCCTGATTGGCCCACTTGACCTACCCCACGTGACCCTAGCGCTATCCGGCGTATCGACCGCGTATCAGTGTTCACAGTTTTGGCTTCCTTACAGCATGCTGAAGTGGTGGAAGGGATGCGCACAACAGCAGCGAATTCTAACTGCATAAACTCGCTACTGTTGTGCGCATCCCTTCCACTGCTTCAGCATGCTGTAAGGAAGCTAAAACTGTGAACACTGCCGCGTATTGATCCGGATGATCGCTCTCTTGGTCGCGATCAGCTGTGCGATACGGACACACTTCTGCGGGCTCCCGTGCGTTCGAGAAATTACCGTGCCGAGGAACTTAGTCTCCCGTGTCGCAATCTTGGTGCTCTGGTGTGGTGCTCGAGTACAGAGGGTGACCCTGTCCGACTCCAGGTGGTTGAGCCCCGGGTACAGACGAAGACGAGGAGGACGAGTTGATGTCGCGGGACAACAAACGACGGTGAGGTGCCCGTTTCCATTTGTGTAAGCCACGAATCCGCGTTGCTCAAGTCTCGTGTCGAGGCTAGTCGTTGTATTTCGTGTTTTGTTGATGACGGCAAGGACGCGTCCTTTGCCCGTATTTAGAGTTTTCGACAGCGGCCAGAATCGGGCCTCACGGGGCTTCGTGGCAGTGTTTGTAGAAAAGTAAGCGTTAATTGAGTACGATCAAGCCTTGGATTGACAGTGTCGCGCCAAGTAGCATTTTTGTGCCGTTTTGTTTTTTTTTTTTTTTTAGTGGTCGTGATCGTTGTGCGTGTGTGCCGTGATTATTGTAGCGTACCGCTCGCGTACCGTCGGCTATCGTTTACCGACGGCGATCAGCTGACACGGGAACAAATATCAGAACGAAATCGGATTTTCTCCCGCGATCGGCCGGAGTGAAGTGTGTGCGAGTCGGAAGCGGCGTAAATCCGAAGCGAGAACCGTATCGATTTAAAGTACGCATTAATTGTCATTGCGGGCGGTAAATTTCCGAGACAAGACAATCGCCGACGGATTCGCGAACGTACTGTGAATGCGTGTCGCGTATTAGCGTGTATATTTTGTCCGGAGGATTTGCGTTCAAATAACGTATCGTACCATCTATCTTCCTAGCGCCGAGACAGCGCGTGTCGTTAATCTTTCTGTAACAATCGAAGAACGAAATCGAGCCCTCCGACGGCGCGCCCGCTTTGCTTTTCCCTGCGATCATTGGTTGAGTGCATGAAAAACTAGCTGACCGCTTGGTCCCGAATGTTCTGCGGACTTGGAATTAAACACTGGCGAAAGCTTCGAGGCGAATCCATCAGATGGATCAAATTGCAAAGGCCTGTGAGACAAGTAAGTTTACGTGGATTTGCGGCTTATAAAGAATCTGCTGCGCGCTAATTTATTCTTGCTTATTGCTTGCAACGCATATCTCGCACTCTCTCTCCTGCTTAGCCTGCGTCTAGCTTTGCGCTCTACTATTGCTATGTTCTCGTGCCTGTAACTGCAATCTTCCAGCCGAATGTAATTATTAAAATCCCCCGATCAGTACGGTATCGTTCCGATTAAATCATTTATCTCGTTCGTTAGCGTAATTCGGTTTGTGCCTTGTTGCCACACGTCCCGTATTGTTTCTCTTATACGATTTTGTCATCTGCCCGTAGTTTTCTCTGTATATTTTTTTTTCTACTGCTTCGTAGTATATTTGTTTTATATTATTCTTTATATTCTTTTCTTTATATTATTCTTTATATTTTTTCCTTTATATTATTCTTTATATTCTTTCTTTTATATTATTTTGTATCCTAATTTTTCTGAGCTGGCTAACTTTTACCCGTACAATAAACTGTTAATTCACTTTGTTTAACTCTAATTTTCTTTTATTATCTGAGCCTTTGTATCGCGAGAGTAAGAGACCGCCTGCATTACAAATTTTTAGTAAACCCAGCACCTCTCCGTCCTAAAAGTGAGCTAGTCGGCCCGCGGTGCTGGATGACGCCGATTTCGATACGGAAACGTATCTGGCGCCCTACAGTACACCCAAGTATTCGTCGATTCGGCCCGGCGGTGCTCGTTTTAAATATCTTTTTTATCCTGCCCGTGATTCGACGTTGCCTTCTCGCGGACGCCCACCCGAGTCCCGTGAAAGAAACTCCGTTTGCGAGGGAGCAGCGTGAGAATTACGTTGTAACATCAAAAAACGTCACAATATATAACAAAAATACATGTAAGAGTAAAAATAATTATATGTAATTGTATTGTAAATATATAAGAATAAAAGAGAGAGATTACACACAGCATAGTATTAGATGGGTGATATTCTATTGACCACAGTACGATTCGACACCGATCGATTCGACACCAAATTATTGGACACAAAATTATTGGACACAGATTTATTCGACACCAAATTATT
>NW_018022204.1:21698-31476 GCF_002006095.1 Pseudomyrmex gracilis
TAACAAATAATGTCTGTGTGTGTATGAAAAGATAAGAAGAATGACACAAACACTTATTCTATATGATTTTGAAGCAGTTACGCTAGATTTTATTTTATAGGGTTGCGCTCAAAAATNTTCTTCTGTCAAAGATATATTTATGGTTCTGACAAGAACCGTTTGATGTGACTCTGTAAAATATTTTTTGTGGCTNTGAAAAGAGCCGTTAAGCGTAGTTCCGATAAACGTGAGAGATATTCTTTTTGTTAAATAAATGTGTGGTTCTGAAAATAACCACGTTTCTAAGACCTTTGACTTAATAGTCGGCTCAATAACCGTTTTGGTCGACAACTTGTTGCAGTCTAGTATTGACCGATTTTTTATCTTTATCGGTAATCATTTTTCTTTGCGGCATTCGTGGCGCAAGATCAAAGCGCGCCGCGCTTTTTGATTTCGCGCCGCGCCTGTCGCGATTTTCATGGCTTTGCGACAGCTTCAATTTTAATACATACTCTGTTTTCCAGAAGACTATATAATATACTTTTAAGTATGAAGAACTTCAAAGCAATATTCAACATTTTTCAACAAACGGCTTAATTGATATTAGATTGCAATATGTTATCAAACAAAATAAGCTGGCTGTTACGTATTAGTCCAGTATTACCATTAAATACTTCTTGTCAAAACCATAAATATATCTTTGACAGAAGAACATTTTTGAGCGCAACCCTATAAAATAAAATCTAGCGTAACTGCTTCAAAAACATATAGGATAAGTGTTTGTGTCATTCTTCTTATCTTTTCATATACACACAGACATTTGTTAGTATCATTATTTTGTTATATTTTTAAATACATATACAACTATATATGTATATATTTATATATAAACATAACTATTATAATATTGTCTTACTAATTTTTATTTTTATGTTTTAAAGAAAATTTAACGCTAAGTATACAAATCTAGTATAGTGTTTTATTTTTTATATTTTTAATATTTAAATAATGTTTAAAAATATATATATTTTAATAATCACTATGACATTTATTTATTGTCATAGTTTTTTACTCTCTTACTTAAATATATTTTACTTTCTTACCGTAAGTAAGTTTCTTATATCACGTCATAATTAAATAAATAAATATTTGATATAAATTCTTGAAGTCACTTTTAATGCAGAGTTACTCTTTTCAATGTTCACGATAGTTTTACAATAACATATGCCCGTTGGTATTATTGGTAACCGCGTCGGTATGTATCATCGGTAATCGTGCTAATATATGGATTAAATCTCGAGCCGCTGGCGCGTGATAGTAGGAGGCGACCGGAGGAGAACTACTTCTCCTCACGGCGCACGATATGATGCTCCGCACTGTACATGCGCAACTCGTATCTCTAGAAAAAATATTACTATCAAATTCTGTCTCTACAAGATTTATTCTACAAAAGAAATAATATCAATAAGTTACGCCAAGTAAAATTTTTTAGACATGGTTACAAAAATATATAAAATATATAAAACTTTTTAAGGTGTTTATACGTTGTAAAATAGAAAATATTCTTAATCAATAAAAAGTTTCAAATATTGTATGACCACCGGACTTTTTATATAAAGCACTCATTGATGTAAAGTGCACTTTGTCTTTAGTTTTCGGTGCAGCCGTGCCAAGTTTTTTTACATTAAATATTTTTTATTTTGCAACATTCCACATGAGTGTTTGACATTTCACACAAATCGAAATCTATATGTATGATTTGACATAGTTTAAGATTTTCTACTCAAGGCGAAGTTATTTCTTACATCAATGAGTGCTTTATATAAAAAGTGCAGTGGTCATACAATATTTGAAACTTTTTATTGATTTAGAATATTTTCTATTTTACAACGTATAAACAACTTAAAAAGTTTTATATATTTTATATATTTTTGTAACCTTGTATAAAAGATTTTACTTGGCGGAACTTATTGATATCATTTCTTTTGTAGAATAGATCTTGTAGAGGAAGATTTTGATAGTAATACTTTTCTAGAGTAGCAACTACAGGAAGATGTGGAGCTAATGCTATATACAAATGCGCAAAGTNTAACGGCGCATAAAGATGAGATACGGCATCAGATTTTGAAGAAAATAAATTCTGCATTCTTAGCATTGTCCGAAACTAGATTGACTGATGAGATTGAAGATAGTGAAGCGGGCGTTTAGGGTTATACTATAGTTAGTTGAAATACTGGAAACAGAAGTACAGGAGGGGTTGTATTATATATAAGGGACGATGTTAACTGTGAAATAGTATTAGCAAAAACGTTAAAATTGAACTGTTGGTGTGTAGCGGTAAAAGTAAAAGAAAAAATGTATAAAGGAGTGATTATGATAGTATATTATTCACCAAGCGCGTCGCATGGTAACTTTATGAGATTTCTGGAAGATATAGTAGAGGAGTTAACAATAAAAAAAGAATGTATAGTAATTGGTGACTTTCATATAGATCTTATGATAGATACCTTTTATGCGAACAAGCTGCAAACGACAATGCTGAGCTTAGATATGAAACAATACGTTAATAAACCGACAAGAATCACGAAAGACAGTCANACAATCATTGATTTAATCTTCGCTAAAAATAATAGTTTAGAAGTACAGGTAATTCACGAACCTAAATTTACGATTATGCATGGCTTCAAGTTAAATTTGGTGTTAGGAGAAGTGAAAATAACTATAGAGAATTTAGCGCTAGGAGCTTTAAGGAATTTGATGTAAATGAATTTGCCAGGTTAGTGGATAATAAATTGCATAAAAATCAAGATATAAATGTCAGTATGAGAGCGACAAAGCTAGTTGACAGCATAGTAGAAGCGTTAGATGTAGTAGCGCCGATAAGAAAGTTTAGAATTCCGAAAGTGTAGAAAGGGAAAAAGTGGTTCTCAGATGAAATAAGAGAAGCAGCTGATAGAAGCGATAAAGCATACAAGAAAGCGGTTTATGAAACTACTGAGCAAAATTGGTTGAAATTTAAAATATAAAACTGAAAGAAATACAGTTGCAAAATTAATTAGAGATAAAAAAAGAGAGTATTGTGAAAATATGTTAGATCTCAACAAGGAAAATTCTATAACTATGTGGAAAACCTTGAAAGAAATAATTAAAGTGACCCAGTAGGAACAAAGATAGTAGAAAGTATAGATTTTGAAATTTTAGATAATACTGATAAACCGAATGTAGCCGATAAATTTAATTTATATTACATAAAAAGTATTACTAATATAGTACAATCTATAAATGTAGGTAGGCCCAGCGGTACAAATAAAAACATTATTTATGTTATCGAGGACAAAGGACATATAAAAAATTTTGAGATGATAGGAGTAGACAAGTTAAAAAAAATTGTTATGGAATTACCAAAAAAGGAAGGTACGGATGAGAAGATAACTAGTGATATATTAATAGCAGCTTTTTGCGTAATAAAAGAGGAGTTTGCAAATATAATAAATAGTTCTCTGAGAGTTGGTTGCTGTCCGGAAAGATGGAAAACTTCGACGATAGTGCCAATACCAAAAATAGATAAAGCAAAAAAAGCATGTGAATACAGACTTATTAATATATTACCAATATTTGAAAAAGTGTTAGAATTAGAGTGTTAGAATAGTAGTAAAAGAACAGCTTAAAATGTATCTGGAAAGTAATGCTATTATTACAGAGAATCAGTCGGGGTTCAGAAAACAGTATTTGTGCGAAACAGCGATTCAAACTGTCATTGACGAATGGAAACTAATAGTAAGTTAGGGACAAATGGTGGGAGTATTTTCACGGATCTTAAAAGAGCGTTCGAGACAAGAGATAAAGAAAGATTATTAGGAAAATTGTATCAGTATGGAATTAGAGGAGTGGTGTTAGAGTGGCTTAAATCGTATCTAAGCAATAAGAAAGAGCAAGTGCGATTTAATCATAAGTGGTCTAGATTACTAACAACAGATTATGAAGTATTACAAGGATCAGTACTGGGACCTTTGTTATTTGTAGTATATATAAATGATATAATCAAAATCTGTCCAGAAAGATGCAGTATAAAAATGTTTGCTGATGACTCCTTAATATACGTAAGTAGAGAAAGTACGGATTTAGAGAGTAAAATAAATACAGCATTTAATGTAGTCGAGCAGTGAATGAATATAAACAAGCTAAAAATGAATGCGGGAAAAACGAAATTTATGATAGTCAGAAGTATAAGAAAAGAATTGAGAGGTAATATTACACTGAAATGTGTGTGTGTGTGTGTGTGTGTGTGTGTGTGTGTGTGTGTGTCTGGACAATATTGAGATAGAGCGTGTAGAAACAATAAAGTATCTAGGTATAATTATTGATGACAAACTAAGATTTACAGCTCATTGTGATTATATGCTAAAGAAAATAGGTAAAAAACAAGTTTCTTTAATAGAATAGACAATTTTATATCAGCGTACACTAGATGTATTATATAGAAGACAATCATAGCGCCGTACTTTGAATATTGTGCGACGCTATTATTAGATATGGGTGAAACACAATTAAGTCAGTTGCAGATAGCACAAAATCGGGCTATGAGAGTAATATTACAGTGTGATAGGTATACCAAAGTAGAACGTATGCGGAATGCACAGCAATTTATGTCTATAAAACAACGATTATATTATAATGTATGTATATTTATTTTTAAGATCTTAAGAAACATGTTACCATTACGAGATAGATTAGAAATAATAGAAAGTGAAAGAGAAACGAGGCAAATTGGAAACCTTAAAATAAAATTCAGAAAAACAAGGATCGCATAAAAAAGTATGTTTTATGAAAGGATAAAAGTGTATAACGCCTTACCAGCAAAAATAAAACGTAGCGACAGACTTGAATCATTTAAAAGAATGTTAAAAACATATGTTATAGCAAATGTTTGTTAAAACTGTATTTAAAATAGCTGAAAAAGCTAAATAAAGATCAATCAATCACACAATTTCTCACTCTTTCTCAGACTCTCTTGCACTCTCCCTCACTCTCTCTCTCGCTTTCTCTCACTTTTTCTCACTCTCTTTTACTCTCTCTCGCATTCTCTCTTACTTTCTCTCATTCTCTTTCACACTCTCTCGCACTTTCTCTTTCATTCTCTTTTACTCTCTTCGACTGTTTCTCACTCTTCCATTCTCTCTCACTTTCTCTCACTCTCTCTTTTACTCTCTCGCATTCTCTTTCACTCTCTCTCACTCTCTCTCACACTCCCTCTCACTCTCTCTTACTTTCTCTCACTCTCTCTCGCACTCTCTCTCACTCTCTCTCCTACTCTTTCCCACTCTCTCTCACTTTCTCCCTCACTCTCTTCAACTTTTTCTCACTCTCTTTCACTCTTTCTCACTGTCTCTATTTACTTTCTTTCTCTTACTTACTTTTACTCTTTTTTACTCTCTCTCCCACTCTCTTTCACTATCTTTTCCCACTCTCTTCCACTCTTTCTCTCTCACTTTCTTTCACTCTCTTTCATTCTCTCTCATTTTGTCTCTCACTTTCTGTTACTTTCTTTCATTTTCTTCCATTCTCTCTCTCTCTCTCTCTCTTTCTCTCTCTCTCTCTCTTGCATCACATAGTACAAGTCTCTTTTTTTTCGTTTGTTCAACGTGCTCATACCGCTATTACTTAAAAATGCACACATTCTTGACATCTCTAAAAGTCTAGTCATGACCATTTCTTAATGTGAATTTCAACACCAGGTTTTAGTATTTTTAAATATGTTTGTTTAGAAGGCACAGACGAAAAAAACATTTGAACACTTTTTTGTTCAATTTTGTATTCCAAATCGATTGAGACTAAAAAGAAGTCGATCCGTTTAGTCGTTATAAAAAAAAAGCTGATTAAAAATCTCCCTTTTACTGAAATGTCTTTTCGCGTATAAGAGGCACGGTGTGCTCGCGCAGTTCGAGCGCCACTTTGTTGCGCGTGAATCTAACGCGAGACACTACCGTGCTTTGTGATATTGTTATAAAAAATCACAAATAATATAATGCCACGGAAATTGTTTGCCGACATTTTGACATTGCACCGGAATATCACTTCGGAGAACGAAATTAAATTGCTGTATTGCTTGATACTCTAAAAACAGACTGTGTTTTGTTCTCGCTACAACGTAGCTTTTATATCCCCAAAACTCATAAGATGATTAAGAGAGAGAGGAACTAAGATGTCATAAATCGCTGGAGACACTTGTTCAACCAATATTTTTTAGATCCTGTCAGTTTTAGAAGCCTGTCATTTTGAAATCCTGTTAGTTTTGGTCAGTAGATAAGAAAACATTCTTTAAAAGACTTAACGCTCGTGAAATTGTCAACAGGAAATAAATAAGGCCGATACGAGCCATTCGCAGGATGTTTATGCGGAAACTATGCGTGTACATATATATATATATATATACATACATGTAACGAAATCTACTTGTAAATTCTTACAAGTATTTTTTGAATTGAAATCTCAATTCTTAAAATCATACGGGATGCTGGATTTGCATCTCACATATGAAAAACCTCGGATACCCCCCTAACTAATTTTAAGATATTGCGAAAAAATTTATTTCCTGGTGACAATTTCACGAGCGTTAAGTCTTTCAAATTACGCTGGCTGAAAATTAGCGTTAACAACATTATCAGACCATCTTCGATATATGTATGAGTATTGCAAGACTAACTCCAAGTGCCTCGGTGGCCTAACAGGGAAGGCGATGGCACGGAAAGCCTGAGATTCCAGGTTCGACTCCTGGCCGAGGAGTTTTTTTCGCAATATTTTAAAATTAGTTAGGGGGATATTTGGAGTTTTTCATATGTGAGATGCAAATCCAGCATCCCGTATGATTTTAAGAATTGAAATTTCAATTCAAAAAATACTTGTAAAAATTTACAAGTAGATTTTGTTACATGTATATATATATGTATATACATATAAGTTTTAAGTATCAATAAAATCTCAAAAAAATTTCCGGTCTTCTAAAGAATAACAAAGGATGCTTTAGCGACACAAGTCGACACAAGAGTCATTCTGTTCTTGTTCAATATTCAGTGAGAAACAAAGACAGAAAAACCCTTGTGTCGCTAATGCCTTGTTTATGCGAACAATAACGTTAACTTATGCCGCAACCATAAAATTCAACTAGCATTCGGCAATTTCATATAAAACAGAAGTATTGAAATTCTATAGTTGAACTTTATCGGTTTTGGTATAAGTTAACGGTTATTGCTTGCATAAACAAGGTCTAACTGGAAAGCATTCAAAGAAATACCTTATTTCTACTGCTATTAATTTTTTTATTGTTTATTGTTTTTTTGTAGATCCGTCTTCTTGTTAGGATTTAAGGTAATTAAGAAGAAAAGTAAATCAGTATATAATTTGACATCTAAATATCGGAATCAGTTATTAAATCAAACTGTTAGGAATATTAATGTTCTTTCTTCCACTGTTGATGGAAAGAATGTTGGATATAACTTAAAAAGTTCTATCTTTCTTTCTAGAGACAGATCAATCAAATTTATATGACTTAAATTATTTGGAATGTGAGCAACAAAGAAATGTTGGAAACGAATGTCATTATGAAAATTATCTTGTAGCATCTGATTTATCTGCAATTTTACATGAATCATCTTATNATAAATATCTTGAACTGTATGATTTATGTGAGAAATGTAGTCTATGTTTGTGCTTTCTTAATTGTGGAGAGTGCTTTCATAATGAAGATTATTGCCAGCATTGTACAAAATGTAGTACTGTTAATTATGACAATGATTATGAAGAGACTAGCAATTTTTATAAGGGATGTGATACTTATTGTGAAGCTGTATCTTTTCGAGATAAACTTGCACAATGGGCATTGGATACTAAAATTAATCATCATCAATTACGGTCTTTGCTTACAATTTTAAATTCTGAGCATCCACAAGACAAATTACCTAAAGATGCAAGAACGTTAATGAAAACATCTCTNAAAGTAGTCTCACTTNGCAATGTATTACCAGGGCAATACTGGCACAATGGTCTTGCTAAGCAGCTTCACAGTTTATATAAAGATACAAATGTTACAGAACTTAGACTAACATTTAATATAGATGGTGTACCAATATCTATATCTTCATCCAGTGTATTGTGGCCTATTTTATGTTCTGAAGAAGGTTCTTCTACAGTTTTTCTAGTTGGAATTTATCATGGATATTTAAAACCGAAATGTAGTAATGTATTTTTGAGAGAATTTGTTGATGAGTTAAAAGATTTGTGTCGAAACGGATTATTAATTAATAATCGTTTCATTAAAGTAAAGATTAGGTTTTTTTGTTGTGATGCTCCAGCAAAATCTTTTGTATTAAAAATATGTGGTAACAATGCTTTTTATGGATGCACAAAATGTAAACAAAAAGGAATAAGACTAGAAAATCGAACAACCTTTCCTTTAGTCAATTGTGATCAAAGAAATGATGAAGAGTTTTTTCAGCAGTCTNATACAGAGTATCATAAAGGTACTACTATTTTAAATAAAATATCAGGGCTTGGTCTTGTATCTTGTTTTGTACTAGATTATATGCATCTTGTTTATTTAGGAGTGATGAAGAAATTACTTCTTTTTCTCTTATTTGGTCATCGGAAAGTTAAAATAAGCTCCAAGTTAATAAATGAAATGTCTCAACATTTAATAAGTTTAAAANAAAATATTCCGGTTGAGTTCACTAGAAAACCTCGATCTTTAGAATTTGTCCGTAAATATAAGGCAACTGAATTTAGATTAATTCTTTTATACTTAGGGCCTGTTGTATTCCGTCATTTAAACACAGACATTTATNATAATTTTTTATCATTGCATGTAGCAATTCGTATATTGGCTAGCCCAAATCTANGTTTAACATTTAATAATTATGCTCATCAACTTCTTCTACACTTTGTAGAAAGTTTCAAGTTCTTGTATGGTGAACAATACGTTAGTCATAATATCCATGGGCTAACTCATTTAGCACAAGATGTTTTAAAATTTGGTAATTTGGATAATTTTAGTGCTTTCAAATTCGAAAATTTTATGCAAATTTTTAAACATTTTATTAGAAAAGGTGAAAAACCTTTACAACAGATGGCACGACGATATTCTGAATATAGTATTCATAAAAAAGAAACTCAGGTTTCAAAAATTAGTTTTGCAGATACTCATACAGATGGGCCTTTAGTCTATAATTGCTGTTCTCCTCAATATAAATCTCTTTCCTTACCTTGTAGTATATCATTCATTGTATCAAAAGAAACTGATTCTTTTTGTGGTCTTAAAGATGGCATCATAATTTTATGTGAAAATTTTGCATCAAGTAAAATTAATGAGAATAATAAAATGATAATAGGTAGAAAATTTTTATATAGAGAAGATTTCTTGCCATCATTGTTTCCATCATCTGGTCTTAGTTGCTACCATGTCTATAGATTGTCATCATTAAAATGGTAGTCTGTGGATAAAATTAGACAGAAATATGTAGCATTGCCTTTCAAGAATGGTTATGTCACTTTTCCTTTACTACATCATTAGTAGAATATTATTAGTCNAAACAGAAATATATAGTAAGACAGTTTTCAATTTATTATAAGATATTTTTTTAAACGATCAGATTTTTCCATTTATTTAGAAATGTTACGTCCTGGGGACTCCACGGGCCCCTTTTTCTTGCAACGTGACGCGCCGACATACAATAAATTCCGTTTTTTCTCAATAAATAACATGAATGGACTCGGACTTCGACGCGCCAGGCGCGCAAATAGAAATCGT
>NW_018022205.1:0-5900 GCF_002006095.1 Pseudomyrmex gracilis
TCTAACCTATCTTTAGGTCATATGGCACCTACTGCTGCATTCTAATATGATGGGAATGTCAAATTCAAATTTGTCCGGATTTAAGTGGCGGACCCTGTATATATTTTTTATGTATTAAATGTTGCTCAATATTCTAAAAAAACTTTTAAAAATTATGACATTTAACTCGTATTAATAATTAATAAAAATATATATATATATATATATATATATATATATAATGCATCTTGATATGTTTTATTATTATCAATAATAAAACACATCAAGAATGAACTTTTGTGAACTTTTTCCAAGACTGTAAATCTTGAGAAAGCATTTCACGTTTTCATACGCAACAAGCGCGCAACGTAAACATGCTTTGTGTCTTGCTTTATAACCGACTTGGTGGAAAGGAGACAAAACATATAGTATGTCTGCACTCTTCCACGAGTGCACACGGACGGCGGTCTCGCTTGTGTGCGAGACCCCCACCACTTCGATACTCTCGGTGCTGGCCGGCTGCTTGATCTTTCTCGACACTTGGAATCGTGCACATAGCACGGAATAGAACCATGTCCACAGCACATAGCACGGAATAAAACCATGTACACGCGTGGACTTAGCGTACGTATCGACAAGTCGCTCGTGGACATCGCTACGTAGTTGCCAATGTGCACCACTCATGGACATGCGCTAGCTTACGAGCCGGAAAAGCGATTCCAAAAACTCTTATGGGCCTGGCCGCTCTCAGGCTTCTCTCTGGTTGCTACAAAGCAGCTTGTTCTGTTGAACAGTACGCTACGCGGTAAGTGACCATATATGTAATACTTCTATATCGCTAGCACTGAACTCTATATATGGAATGCGTATCTCCGCCTACAAGCGTAGCGAGACGTGGCACCAATTGATCAGCGTCATTTTTGTTTGGCCTGGTATTTGAGCAAATCAGAAGCGCGTTCCGCGCACGATCCCACTACAATGTAAATGACGAAGATGAAAAAGTAACAAAATAGAAAAAGTGTATTCAGGAGTTTGTAGTAATATTACTTCAATCTACAACACCCAAACCTAACAATTTTCATCCTACTTTGTTAACACATGCAGAAGCAGATATATTTGACATCTTACCTATGAAATAAAATCCTCTTTTCACTTCTCTGCCCACACTCGGGCACACAGCACCCCATGTTGCTAATTTGCAGATGTTTTTCACATGTGTACGATTGTCACACATTTCTACACGTATTGATAACACGTTTCGACATGTGCTAGGAGAATGCTTCTGATTTACTAAAATAACAGGCCAAACAAAAATGGCGCTATTCAATTTGTGCCATGAATTTTCCTTGATACGCATTCCATATATATAGAGTTCAGTGATCGCTAGTCGCGTATCTTCGCAATGAGAGGCACGAGCCCCGAAAAAGAGAGACGCACGAAGTTCAAATATGGGCATAGGTCGAGCGTCATTATGCGCAGGCGCGTCTACTAAGCGAGTGCGAGCGAGAGACAAGACATTGGAAAGTGAGACGGAAAGAACGCGAGAAAGAGAAACCGGACTTCTGGCGGACAAATGTTAATTACCGAACGTCCATATCGAAAGAGAATAATTAAAATTATAAATACAGGGTTTTTCATTGTAATTGACGCCCTAAAATATCTTGAGAATAAATCATGANATTGGAAAAGGTTTAATGTAACCGCATGCGCACAAAGCAGCTGGACCTTGCGCGAGAGACAGGCTACTATATTGTCTGCACCGTAACGTTTGAGCTTCAGGTCGGCACCGTACTAGCAATATATTAGTATTACATATATGTAAGTGACCAGCTAATGCCACGTGCGCTGTTGCCACGTTTTCTTTGTAACTCTAACAGCCAATTTTTTCACTTCTAGATAAGTTCTCGATAATTTTATCCAAGAGATATCTTCCAGAATTGGTACATTTTTATATATCTGTATATATCAATATATCTAGAGGATAGTTATCGGAAGGTATGAAGAAATCGGCCGTAAGAATCGCCGGTTTTGGTGTTTCAAGAATTATTTTTATCTTTATTTGCATGGAAAAGTCCTTCCATCTTTCGCACAATTATTCCTAAGTTCTCTATAAGTACAAATTTTTTCAAATATCTGTGTCATTTTCACCTTACTTTATTTTTCTGTTAAAATATGAGTCCCATAAGAACCCATGTTAAAAGTCTGAAATTACCGAGTTTTCAACAACGATTTTCTTAGAATTTTCCATGGAAGCAAATATTGAAAAAATTTGTAAAATTTTATTTTATGACCAAGAACAAGATTCTCAAGTTTCAAACACTTTTGTCATTTTTTAAAAACGTCCCAAACCTCCTTAAATCGGCTTGGTCTCGATAAGAGCCAGTCTACAATGAAGGTAGTAAGGCTGTAAGTGTAGAGTAAAGGCCTTCACACATAAAATTACTTAAAGGCCGAAGCACAGACTTTTGCATAATGCATAACGTATAAGACATAAGAGAATCAACCAATCAAAGCCTTCTAGAACGAAAGATAGGGATGAAAATGGAAGACTGGATTGGTTGATTTTTTTATGTCTTATGTGTTATGCATTATGCAAAAGTCTGTGCTTCGGCCTTAAGGGCTATCGCACACAAAATGACATAGCTGCATATGGGCGTATTCCGTTTGACCCCGGTACGATTGACCACGTACGATTGACCACGGTACGATTGACCACGGTACGATTGGACACCGCAAAAATAGCATACTGTACGATTCGACACGAAACGATTGCACACGTACGAGTGACCACGGTACGATTGACCACGGTACGATTGGACACAGTACAAGCAATGTGTATTGTGACAATGAATGATGATAGTGACACAGGTTAGGGTTAGGTTAGGGTTTTTCGGGGAGGGGGTGCCCCTCCCCCGCCCACACGTGTACGATTGTGTGAAATACAAACAAATATAAATATATTTGTATATAATGCCCGAAAACTACTGTGTCCAATCGTATCGTGTGCAATCGTACGGTGGTCAATCGTACCGTGGTCAATCGTACCGTGTGCAATCGTACCGTGGTCAATCGTACCGTGGTCAATCGTACTGTGGTCAATCGTACGTGTGCAATCGTACCGTAGTCAATCGTACAGTATGCTATTTTTGCGGTGTCCAATCGTACCGTGGTCAATCGTACCGTGGTCAATTGTACGTGGTCAATCGTACGTGGTCAATCGTACTGTGGTCAATCGTACCGTGGTCAAATGGACGTCACCCGCTGCATATGCATAGCATAAAACTATATAGACCAATGAGCGTCTAGCATAAAGTCGCCATATTGATTTACATAAAACTATGCTCATTGGTCAAAATAGTCTTATGCTACGCATATGCACTCTATGTCATTTTGTGTGTTATAGCCCTAAAATTGTGAACACTGTTCCAGAACGATCGACGAATCGAAGATCACTTCGTGATTTAAAAAAATCGATTTGTGCCAGAATCGAACATCCAAAAAACGACTCAAAAAAATCGAAAATCGCTCTAAAAAAATCGGTTCTTTGAAGAATCGATTCAGAATCAAACATCCCTAAAACCATCCACTTGCTACAGTCTACAGTTGCTACTTGCTGAGTTGCTGCTGCATGCTGCAAGCGTCCGCGAACTTGCGTCTCTGAGGTGAGATATTATTTAAGATTACATCCGTAAACTTTGTTGTTCTACGCTTTTCTTCGCCGATAATTTTTGTGTCTACAAGAGACAGAAAAAAACACAATTTGTATAACAATTTGCGCGGTATTGAAGCACCATGCACCTAGTTACAACAGGTTTGCCGGTTTTGCGACAACGCGGAACGATTGCGCCTTTTTTTCCAAAAAATGGTCGCTTCCGCTACGTCAGCCAATTCGCGAATCGTCGCTTTTACGCACGGATAGAAATTCGGAATTGTCACTCGCGAGATATTCGAACGGACGCCGGTTTTCTCCCGGATGTCTAGCTGGAGCAAGATCTTAAGGGCCGTCTACAATAGGATTGGCAGTAGGCAGTAAAGAAGTAGGACGCAAGCAGTAGCGTAATTTCTACGACCATGTCTATCCACAATGAAAACGACAGTAACAATACCTATAAAACCGGCCAATTCAAAAACAAAACCTTTGAGGTTACATGCACGACAGTAATACTACAGTTTACTTTGTCGTCAGCTATAAATTAGCATTAATGAATTTAAAAAAAATTGGGCTTTTCTTTTTCTTTTGTCTGTCTTGGCATACTCTATTGCTCTTACAATGGCAAGTTATAAAAAGAAAGAGGACGAAGCAACGACGCTGGTGGGTTCGTCCTGTGAATAGACTACGAAATGCTCAAGGATTTTATCATAATCTAGTTCAAGAATTGATTCAAAGTGACCACGAAGAATTCTTTGGATTATATAGAATGTGGCCTAAGCAATTTAATTTGCTAGTAAATTTGCTTCATCCTTATCTTAAAAAGAATAGCATTAGGACTCCTCTTCCTACAGAGCTTCGCCTAGCTGTCACTTTGTTGTAAGTAAAATTATTGCACTTTAATTTTATTTTACCATCTTCTTTGCAGTAATCTCATCATGATATTTGTAGATACTTATCCCAGGCTGATACCGCTAAATTAAAACATTCCGAATTTAGGATAGGTAAATCAACAGTACATAAAATCATAAATGAGACTTGTCAGGCGATTTGGACAACGTTACAACCAATTGTTTTGAAACCTCCTAATAAAGAAGAATGGAAATCCATCAGTGAGGAGTTTATGAAAAAATGGCAGTTTCCAAACTGTCTAGGAGCAATAGATGGGCGTCATATGAGAATTCAGGCCCCGTCGAATTCTGGATCAACATTTTATAATTACAAACAATTTTTCAGCATGGTATTACTTGCCATCTGCGATGCAACATATAAGTTTACGTGGGTTGACATTGGTCAATATGGTAAGTAATATTTATTTATTCTTTTTTCATTACAGTATTCTTTTTTCATAATACTATTATAATAATACTATTATCATAATAAAGATTATTTGTAATTGCCATTCTATCCATTTTTAGGTTCTATAAGTGATGGTGGAGTGTGGGCAAACACTGAATTTACAAGTGATTTGAGTGCAGGTAATTTACTCTTGCCAGATCCCACACCACTTCCAGAGACAAATATTTCTTTTCCTTTTGTTTTTATTGGTGATGGGATTTTCCCACTATCACCAAATATGATGCGGCACTATCCTCGCAAAAAGCTGACTGATGACATGAGGATTTTTAATTATCGCTTGTCACGTGCACGGCGCACGATAGAGAATACTTTTGGAATTTTGACTGCGCGATGGCGTATCCTGCACAAACCTTTTTGTATGTCAACAACCAACTGTGAGAATGTGATTAAAGCTCTCGTTTGCTTACATAATTTTATTATGATTGGAGAAGAACATGGGACTATAAACAATCGTCAGTATTGTACACCAGAGTTAATTGATAATGAAGACCAAAATGGTGGCATCAGAGAAGGACAGTGGAGAAGGCACTTTTCTCTACATTTTGCTGAACTCGGTCGAATGGGTGCTAACCGTGCAAGTTTAATAGCAAAGGAAATGAGAAATATTCTTAAAGAATATTTTGTTTCTCCAATTGGTGAAGCTCAGGCTCCATGGCAATACGAGTATACATTCAGAGGGGCTATTATTAATTCTTAATATTTAATAATATTACTATTATTTTTTAAGCATAATTAAATATTTTTTAATCTAATTATAAATAATATAAATGTAATAAGTAATAAAATATAGTGTTGTATTGGGTGATACTCTATTGACCACAGTCCGATTCGACACCGCTCGATTCGACACAGATTTATTCGACACCAAATTATTCGACACCGTACGATTCGACACCAGATTATTCGACACCGT
>NW_018022205.1:6405-18034 GCF_002006095.1 Pseudomyrmex gracilis
CGGTGTCGAATCGTACTGTGGTCAAACGGAACACGCCCTGTTGTATTGAATAAAGTATATAATATATGTATGATATAGAACAAGCAATAAATTAAAATACATCATTATATAAAGTATTTGTTTATTAACATCATATAAAATATTTGTTTATAACATTATATAAAGTATTTAAAGTATTAAAATATAAAATATCATATATAGTATTTATATTGTTATCTTAAATATCTTATTCTTACATTTATCTTGAACATTTTATTCTTACATTTTAAGCAGTCTTCTTATCAATTTTCAGTAAAAGAAACAATTATTCAATCTTCAGTAAAAAAAAAACAATTATTCAATTTTTCTACATTTTTATGTAATTATATAAATATAATTATCACAGTGTGAAAGAATCACATTTATATACTATTATAAATTACATAGTACAATATACTATAGATAAAATATAAGACGTTTATATATTAATAAAATTAAGATATGCTCATATATATTTAATGTAAAAATCTATTACTGCACATACTTTGATTTTATCACTTGAAGTAACTCCACCATACATTCAAGATGCTTTTTTTCAGGTACAGATTTAAGAGCATATGCAATGGCAGTCAAGATTGGATTATCCATAGATGATACTGAAGAAAATGTAGAGCTATTTTGACTTGAGTTTGTTAAAGACTGTCCTAATTTTGTAGCAAAAGAAGTCAGGGCTGTTGACTGCTTGGTCATAGCTTGCATAAGTAAATTTTCATCTTTTTTCTTGCATTTAGCAAAATTATCAGGCTCAGGAACGATTCTTTTTGTTGATGTGGATATCTTCTGCATCGTTTTCAGCGCCTCCTCGGATGCTGATGGTGCAGTAACTGATGCAGAAAAACACTCTTCCATATTGAGGCTATTGGACACACACGAAAGTGGGAGCACTTCTGTTTCCTTGTTATTTTCCATCGAGAATACAGATGTAGTGTCATCTGTGAATAAAAAGAGACAAATAAAAACTATGCATTTTTCATTCACTCTATTCTATATTCTACATTTGCACACATCAATAAATTTCTTACTGCTTGATTCCAAATCACTTATAGACCATATACTGGATGGAGACAAAAGCACTGATGCTTGTGGAGATGGTGTTTGTGGAGATGGTGTTGATCTTAGTGGTAATGGAGAGAGTGACGCTGATGATGAAGGCAGAATAAATACTGGAGGAAGAGAAGATTTTCCAATGGTTGTAGTCTTTTTCACATTTTTTTTTTGACATATAATTACTGGTAGTTCTGAAACATCGAAGTACATATCATTGCCCTAATGTCATAACATTAAGCTAATTTGATTTGTAAATAATAAAACTATACATATGTATGTACTTGCGAGGCATGATATGATCTGCCAAGAATAAACAGAGATTATAAAATTGCCATTTTGGCACATACAGAGGCTTTGTCCCTCGCCCAGATTTCCCTTTGAGAGCTGCCACGACCTTCCGTCTTTCCTTACCAAATCGCTGGCGAATGTTATACCACGCCTTGGCAGCATCTTTTCCTGATGATCAGAAAAATTAAAACATGAGTAAATTAACCTAACCTAACTTTATTGCTACATGCAAACATCAAGTAATATCAAGTAATTTATATGCAACTCACCTGACATTTGCCTTGACAAACTAGATCCAATGCTCTCCCAAGCTGTCTTTGCAAAAATTTTTGCCAGCATATTCTTTCCAGTTTTTAGCATATAAAGCAGGATTTGCTTTGACAAAAGCTATCAGCTCTTGCTTTATCACAGCATCTTGTTCATCTTCATCATCGTCCTCTATCTCATCATTCACATCGTCGTCAAACATTTCTTCATCAGACATTGTTATTTTTAAAAATCTAACTTTTTAAGTAAAAAATAAAAAACTTAGAATACTAGACGATATTCTGTACGTTTCACAGGTTGCGTTCCAATGTTCACTGTCAGTACTGAAAATCTATAGCACATGTGAAGTAGAGTATAGATTTTTAGTATTGACAGTGAATATCGGAACGCAGCCATAATTCACTAATTTACTGACCACAATCATACAACACGTTTGCATCAAGCCGTAGACAGTACCGAAATGGAAATAATTCATTTCGCTTACGGCTACTGCTGCGACCTCTTAAACCGGAAATAGGTCTCTTACGGCTTACTGTTACGGCCTGAAACTCTCCATTGTAGATGGCTCTTTAAGTAGTTTTGACGAAACCACAAACATGACATCTTAGTTTATCATAATAACTTCGTCAATGCATGTGAGTGATGGCATGATTCAAGTACACTGAAGAGGACTGAAAATAAATAGTCGAAACGTTTGTTACAAATTTGAAGATACATTTCATTGTGCAAGACACCCTGCATACCGTTCAGATACGCCCTTTTAGCAGCATATTTTAATTTTTTTACAACTGAACTGGAGGAATTTCTCTGTTATTTTGTTAATCTAGAATATACTTTGCCAGAAAATGTTGGGGTACCTAAAGTATGGCCCCATGTACCAGTTATTGCAATTGATGGAATTATAGTATTTCCCCCATTTGAAAGCATCATTGATCTTTACAATCCAGATAAATTGTTGATAGATTTAATACATAGAAAGATCAAGCTTAATCAACCATATATAGGAATGTTTGTGAAGAAGGCTTATAATTTCAGTGAAAGGTGATTCTTGTTTTGAAGAAATCTAATAATTGAGATACAAACAATAAATAAATAAGAAGGTCAAATAACGAGCAACAACCAGATGTTGATGGTGTAAAAGTGATTTACATCTTAAAATAAAAAATTAACATAGATCCTAGCGAAACGTTTCTACTTTTACTAGAGTCTTCATCAGTCGCAATACATAAAATACAAAAAAAGTCAAAATATAACTAAATTACAAGCTGTCAATATGGCGTAGTATCATGTTGCCAATAAGGTGTAACTGTCAAATATTTTATACCTCAATGGTGTCAAACGAAGTCAAGAATTAAAAATTAAGAGATGGCACATCTATGAAATAAATAAAAAAATATATATATATATATATATATGTATATATATAAAAAAAAAAAAAACTAAGAAACACATGTAAAGCAAAAGTCGCTGATCACTTACACCATCCGAGAAAAATATTAAAACTGTGCTGAGACAAACAAGGCAGCAGGTATATGTACTACTCTCACTTAGAAAACGGAAAGTGGGGAAATAAAACGGTGAGTTTAAAATTTAAGAAGTTCTGAATTTGAGAAGTAACTGTGAATATGTGTTATCAAGCATTTCTGTATCCGTCATAAGATTTAACCCATGAGATTGTTCTTTAATAAGAAGAACCTCAGATATTAATCTTTTGTAATAATTGTGTTCATGGTCTAAAATTGTAATATTGTTCCAATTAAAAGAATGTCCCGATTCTAATCTATGTTTAGAAATAATTGATACTTGTGATATGTTCCTTAATTCTTGTTTTTAATGGCCGTCTTGTTTGCCCAACATAAGTTGCACAACAATCGTTACAACAAATTTTATAAACAACATTTATGCTCGAATCATGAACGGTATGATCTTTGTGAACTTTAATTAAGGTGTTCAGTCTATTGAGACATTTGTAACCAATAAGGATGTTAGAGCCCTTGAAAGCATAGGATACAAATTTTGACAATTGGTTAATGAAAGGAAAAATTACAATTTTCTTTTCATCTGTTTGTTGAATCACATTATTCGGAAAAGGAATGGATTTTCTTGATACAATCAGCTTATTTAATCTGAAATTGATGGAGTTACAAATAAGATCGAGAGGGTAGCCATTATTGAGCAGGATGTCAATGCAGAACAGAATGTTTTTTTTATGGAAGTCTGGATGGGAAAGAGAAAAGGCTCTGTCTATAAGGCTGTAAATCGTTCCCCTTTTATGTAAATCGTTTCCCTTTTTATGGCACAATGGATGGTTAGAGAAAAATGAAAGAAATCTTCCAGAAAAGGTTTTTTTGTGGAACCAATCGATCTTAAGAGAGAGATTGACAACATTAATTGATAAATCAAGAAAGCTGATGGAGCGATCTTTCTCAACTTCTAGACTAAATTTCAAGCGCTCATGAAAAGAGTTGAAAATGGTGACAATTTTATTACTGTCATCTTTAGGAGCAGCAAGAAGAATGTCATCGACATATCTGTAATAAAGAGGCAGACGAACATTAATTTTGTGCAATGCTTTGTTTTCAATGTCTTGTAAAACTGCAACGGTGAGCCCATAGGGGTACCATACGTCTGCTTATAGATGACGTTGTCAAAACCAAAATATGTAGAAGAGAGAATAAAAGAGAAATCGCATTCAGAAATTCATTGAAAGGGATGGAGGTTTTTTTAAGAATATAGTGCCATCTGTTTTTAAGGCAGTTAATAGCCAAATCAGTGGGGACATTAGTGAAAAGGGAAACAGCATCAAGAGAAATGAGAACATCGGAATTATTAAGTTTGATGTTCAAAAGTGTTTTGAATAGATCAAAACTGTTGGATACATTGCTCCTGGATAGAGGTATACTGTTGATAATAATTTTGTGCAGGAAAGTGGCAAGAGAAAATAAAGGGCTGTCAATAGAGGAGACAATAATTCTGAGAGGAAAATTGTCTTTATGAATTTTAGGAAAACCATAGGCCTTTGGTAATAATTTGTCACTAGACCTTACCACAAAATATTATCTTTTCTCAATGTAACCCAGATCAAGCCATTTTTTAAGCATATTATTAAGACTCAATTCAACATTCTTCATAGGATTATGAGTAACAATTTGATAAGTATTCGTGTCACTCAGAAGAACGTTCATTTTTCGAGCATAGTCACATCTATCCATCGCCACGGTAGCGTTGCCCTTATTGGCACGTGTGTGCAAAAATTATATCAGGATGAGATTTTTTGTAACAAACACACTCTCTGAACGCATGCACCATCTCTCTTTCAATGCTAGAAAGAGAAGGTTTTCTGTCAATATTTGACAGTTACACCTTCTTGGCAACATGATACTACGCCATATTGACAGCTTGTAATTTAATTTAGTTATATTTTGACTTTTTTTGTAGTTTATGTATTGCGACTGATGAAGACTCTAGTAAGAGTAGAAACGTTTCGCTAGTATCTATGTTAATTTTTGATTTTAAGATATAAATCACTTTTACACCATCAACATCTGGTTGTTGCTCGTTATTTGACCTTCTTATTTATTTATTGTTTGTATTTATTACTCGAGCGTTTATATATATTTTTTCTAATAATTGATAATTTTTATATATACAAATGATACATATCAATTTCTAGATTTATATACAGTTATGAAGGTGAAGTAGTTGAGAATCTAGATGATATTTATTCTATTGGGACATTCACTCAAATACTTGAGGTATCATACTTGAATGATCACCTGTCACTATCGGTCAGGGTGCACAGAAGGATCAAGATAATCAATCAACTTATTGAGTATCATCACCCAGAACATGGTGAGAGAAGTATTATGTCATGTTCTTCTCTTTTTTGTTACTATCGGAAGATAGTTTTCAGGTTTAAACCATGTCAGTCATTTTTATATCAGTGTTTCGTGAACAATTCAGTTTACTTTATCAGAGTTTCAACCTGATATGTGGTTCACACCTGAAAACCATCTTCAGATATTAATGTAACACAGTATCTCAGATAGCCAACTGTGTGCAAGTTATTGGCAATTTGCTACAAATATATTATACGTTGTCAGCAATACAACAGCAGGGGGTATCCTCTTTTCAGCATGTTTTTTCTAGCAACAGTTTTCAAAAATATAATAACAGCAAGTTCCCAAAAACTTATCGGCAATAACTTTATATTTAACTTATGAATGGAAATCATTGCTCACATATTGCTGACTTATTGCCATAAACATTGGCTACAACAAGTGTTTTACGGTTGCNCGACAATAAAACTCAGCATGTTGATACTAGAGTGACAACTACATTTTCGTTGCATTAAATAAAATCAACATAACAGCAATTGGCGAGCAACTAATCTATATAATGATTTGCTTCATATTGCAACCATAAAACACTTGTTGTAGCCAATGTTTATGGCAATAAGTCAGCAATATGTGAGCAATGATTTCCATTCATAAGTTGATAAAAGTGAATATAAAGTTATTGCCGATAAGTTNTTGGGAACTTGCTGTTATTATATTTTTAAAAACTGTTGCTGGAAAAAACATACTGAAAAGAGGATACNCCCTGCTGTTGTATTGCTGACAACTTATAATATTGAGTTTTCACGTTTGGCTATCTGGGATCAAATATCTGGTCTTTTTTTACAGAACGAAATGAGATAGTAGGGAAAACTTATAAGGAAGCGAATTCTACGAATGTGAACTTGCTGTCAAAGGTTTTTGAACAATCATATAAGTCGGATGTGTCATCACCACAACGTAGTAGACAACCCGTACTATTGGTGGAAGTTGTGAATGTTACGCACAACAACTACAAACAAACTGAAAAAATAAAGGTAAACTAGTGTTTGAAAATAAATATATATCTATAATGTTAATCTTCACTCGAATAATTTGGTGTTTGGCATTGTTGGAGTGTGTAGCATACGCAATAGGTAGGTAATATATAATATAACAAGGACTATAAAACATACATGTTTTAAACAGGCTTTAATCCAAGAAATCAATAAAACAATACATGATATAAGTAGAGCAGATTCTTTATTTGCTTTGAAACGAAAGCTGCACCAACCGTCATTAAGAGATATAGAAAATCCAGTGTATTTGTGTGATTTGGCTGCAACTTTGACTAGAGCAGATGCGCAAGAATCGCAAGAAGTTCTAGAAAAAATGGATGTAAGTTGTGTATGCAACTATTGCACATGTGCGTAAAACTTTCGTATTTGTGAAATATAATATATTAAAGTTTTTTTTTTATATTCGTAGATTCTGAAGAGATTAAAACTGACTTTAGCTCTTTTGAAAAACAAATTGAGCGAGGCAATCAGAGAGAACGCACGGAAAAACTTAAAACGACAATTTAGGAACCGTATTTTAGATGAAAGTAATACTTTACGTGATCGTAAAAAAGCTCAGTCTGTTGATTTTTGAATATAAGATATCTTGCATTCACCTTTTGCTCAATTCAATTCTAGATAAGTTTTGATATTACAGGTATACAATAACAGAGTCTTTATGCAATAAAGAAGACGTGTTATAGAAATATTGTCAAGCCTATATTTTTTTATCTGTACAATGATTTTTTAATATGATTTGTATCATGTTTTTTCTTATATCTCGGTGTTTTACAACTTTCTATAAAACAATTATATGACCATTTTGATACTTTATATAAAATTTAAAAATCGTTTATACTATTCACAAAACTTCCTAAATATATAGCTGCACTATATATCTAAAAACAAAAATACAAGTATAGGTATAAAATCAGGCTTCCATATCTTGTTTTATGAGGAGTTTTTATTATAGATAAAATACAAATTGTATTATCCTAGAGACGTCAGGCATAAATTTATCACTTCTCGCTGCAGCACCTCCCCAACTTTGAGCAACAGGTGTAGCCACGGGTGCCGTCCACTCTTCCGGAGGCTTAAGAAATGATAACACCAATGAAGAGGATACTGGAGCATGTATGACTACGTTTACACGAACTGGTAAAACCATTTTAATAAAAACCGTTTTAATAAAAACCGTTTTAGTACAAAACCGGACTTAGATGTCCTGTAAACGGACATTTTTACTAAAACAGTTTTTATTAAAACGGTTTTACCAATACGTGTAAACGTAGTCATAGTCATCGGCACAACAAAAAAACGGCACAAAGCTATGCGGTCGAGCGCGATGCTCCGAATTGGCGCCGGATCGAGCGCGTCTTGATTCAATTTCTGGGGGATGCGTTTCCTGGACAACACATTCGACAGAACACACTGATCGATCTTTCTCAATAAAACAGACGCTCGTGCTTTATCTTCGCGCGCAGACATTCTTCGAGCGGAAAAAAAGATGTCCAGTCGAGATCCGTCTATCTCTTCGAAAATTGCGGACGACCACAGCGTCAAGATTAGCGATTTAATTTTCAGAATCCATAATTATTCTACACTCATAAAAATACCAAATAGTTCGTCTCATCGTTTTTGTTTTGGCTTATAGATAACGGCGGAAGTTTTTTGATGTTTTATTTGTATGGAAAAGCTGAGGGACGCACATCTCTGTCCTCACTGCAGTAAGTTGTGCTGTTACACCTGCATCAGAAGGTAGCTCATCAAACAACGATCTCAATGTCCTCACTTCCGAGCTTTTCTTCATTTGCATGAGTTAGTGAATTGTCGCTGGGTTGAAGAAGTGACTCAGCAGCTTGACACTTTGTAAGCTGTTTGCATATCCAACACGATGAGTCCAATAGAGACAGATTTGTGTAAATGACAATGTAATTGTCACAATTTTATTAATTTCAACAGAGGATAATAATTGTTATTATTACACAGATGCACATTGCATCAGAAAAAATTATCTGTGTATTGCTGGACTTGTATGCTGCAAATGTATCTGTCACCAGTGTGCTCTGTGGGGTGGCATCCATTCAGGACATACTTTTAAACCTCTGGAAGAGATTTATGAGCAGCATGTTACACAGATAAAAGCTGAAGTGAAGGCCAGTTAAATAGGAGACTCATGGAACTGATCAGTCTTGTTCAAGAAGTGGTAAATATAATAATTTTATTATTGTAAATACAATAATTTATATTTTAAATTATAACAAAAACATGAGAACAAACTTAAATTTGCATTTGTTATCTTTTTTTTATCACAGGAGAGAATTGTCAAATCAGTAAGAGCTGCCAAGGATGAGAGAGTCAGAGAAATCAGGAATGCAATAGAGTTGATGATAGCTCATTTGGATTCTCAGTTAAAGGCAAAGCTGCTGACTTTGATGAGTCAGAAGAATTCACTGACTTTGGAGACTGAGCAATTGGAGGCTTTTTTACAAGAGGTGGAATATCAGTTACATACATGCACACGTTCCGAATTGATTATTAAGAGCGCTGAGCTTTCTCGTAAAATAAACCAAGTTCGCAAGAAGTCAATGACGAGTTTTGTCACCGCACCTGTACCTGCTGACTTTCACAGGTTTAAGATTTACAAAATAATTTGGTGATTAATCACGCATATGATATATATCTTACATTATAACTATGATTGTCATAAATAAGACATTTTTATATTGTATATCATTTTCTTGCAGCGAAATTGTACCGGGTTATGACAGCGCGACGTTTGCCATGCAAAACTTCACACAACTCCAGCTCACAGCTGATCCTGTGTATTCCGCGCAGTTACACGTGAACGGACTGGCGTTTGAAGGTCTATCCGGATGGCAATGAAGTTGTGCGCGGAAATTATCTGTCAGTATTCTTAGTGCTGGACTGCCAGAAACTTCGAAGTACGTACACTTTTACAAATAAATTGTAAAATTTTTTTGCACAATTTCACTTGTATCGTAAAGACCGTGGCAAGACAATAGATATCTTGAGAAATAATTTGTTGTCTTTTTTGTAGGTACGAATATAGAGTTGAAAAGCTTCATCAAGGCTCCCGTGATACGAGTAAAAACATTATCCGTAAATTCGCGCCTGACTTTGAGATCGGTGAATGTTGGGGATATAATAGATTTTTTCGATTAGATTTGCTTGCGACAGAAGGTTATTTAAGTACGGAATTGGATATTCTTATAATGAGGTATGTTTTTTATTAATTTTTTATATAACAAAATAGTTGGAAAACAAATAATTTAATAGAAAGAATAACGTTGAGAATTGGCAGTATGGAGCAAAACACGGTTGTTGATGTTGTTACGTCCTGGCTTATGGATACGGTCGGGCTATGGTGAAACGCAACAGTAAACGCGTCGTTTTCTATATCTCTCTTTACAGTGGACACGGAAGTCCCGCTGTGTGAGAGTCGAGCGAGTTTATTTCTATTCGTCGACAGGTCAACGGCGTACGCCGATCTTACTCTGTCTAGCAAACACTCGCTCGTTGGTCCCTTTTTAGGTCTGAGACGCAAGTCTCATTTACCAAGGACGGGACCTAGCGATTTTAACGAGGAATTGAGAGTGGGTTTTACGGAGAGAAGGATAAAGAATAACTCTTTAGTTTGATTTCACGCATTATAAAGTAATTATATTTATTGATAATCTAAATTATAGTGAATTAATAACAAACAGATGCAAAAACTAATACAATAAAAGAGCACATGATCGTTTCGTACAATATTATTTATAAGGACGCAAGTGTGAGAGAGAAGGAGAATGCGAGTGGTTTAGTGCAGCCAGCCTCTTAACCCATGTTTATGCAACTTAGATCATCTTGTGAGATGTAAATGTATTTCTTTATATTAATTGACAAATTCGGTTTTGTTTCATTTCTTAGGTTTCAATAGGTTTAATGATAGGAATAATGATAGGAATAAATTTGAATGCGTCATGGTTCTACGATTGATATTCGGAGATAAGCGAGGTTCTACTTAAATGATTTATGTAATTAAGTTTATTGTACTCTACCGGCTCCACGATCAGTTCTCGGAGATGGTGAGGTTTGTTTGTTTCTGTGATTAAGACGGATCCGAGAGGGAGAGAACTCGGATGCCACCCGAAACGGCACAATACCGCGAGTAGCTCTTCCGAGTAAGGCCAGAGCCGGACGCCACCCGAAACGGCACGATACCGCGAGTAGCTCTTCCAAGCAAGGTCAGAGCCAAATGCCACCCGAAACGGCACGATACCGCGAGTAGCTCTTCCGAGCAAGGTCAGAGCCGGACGCCACCCGAAACGGCACGATACCGCGAGTAGCTCTTCCGACCAACCGTACCTTGAATACGTGATGCACTAGTTAATCGGTTTTCTCGATTTCCTCGAGGATTGGTTGCGAAGCCAGAAGTTAATTCTTTAAAGTGGAACCTCCGAATAGAAATAATTACGGTGTGGACTTACGACTTGGTTGATACTACTTCGACGGCGGTGTCTAGTTGGCCCGTACGGCTTCGCTTCGTGTTCGGCGGTGTCTGTTTCTCGGCGCACTGTTCGCACTTGCTCTCACTTGACGATTTTGCTGCGGCTGTCACATCCGTGAACTTAGATGTTTAAGTACTTATTGTATCGAGTTTTTTTTTCCTTTTTTTCTTTTTCAGTTTTACTTTGTTACAGTAGTCGGTAAGTTACCAGCCTTGAACATATACCATGGTCGGTAATATACCATGGTCGGTAATATACCATGGTCGGTAATATACCATGGTCGGTAATATACCATGGTCGGTAATATACCATGGTCGGTAATACACCATGGTCGGTAATATACCATGGTCGGTAATACACCATGGTCGGTAATATACCATGGTCGGTAATATACCATGATCGGTAATACACCATGGTCGGTAATATACCATGGTCGGTAATTTACCATGGTCTGTAATGTACCATGGTCGGTAATATATCATGGTTGGTAATATACCGTTATTGCAGCGATATGTTGTTGTTAAAAGAATTGTAATAGCGCATTAATTAAGGAATTAATACCGTATATACGATTATTATTATTATATGGTACCACTGTTCG
>NW_018022205.1:18734-25766 GCF_002006095.1 Pseudomyrmex gracilis
GCAGAACATTCGGTTGGGTCCGCTCCGTGCATTATAACCAGTATAGAATTGCTTAGAAATCATCGCGTCATTATTAGACCCGGGTGGAAACTAATAAAAATCACTAAGCCAAAAGTGGTGTATCCGGCAACGATTCCGCCATCAGACCCGCGATTTAAGGTTTATATAAAGAAAAGACGAAAGGCGTTGTATTCAAACAAAACAGGGAATTAATAATAAATAACTTTCCTATTCTTTAAAAATATTTGAGTTAGTAATTCCGCCGGTAACATATCCCGTAATAAGCCAGTGGTCGGTAATAGAAAAGACTGTCGGTAAAGGTCGGTAACCACACGGCAATCGGAAACTGCCGGTAACCACACGGCAGTCGGTAACTGTCGATAACAACACGGCAGTCGATAACTGTCGGTAATCACACGGCAGTCGATAATTGTCGGTAAACACACGGCAGTCGGAAACTGTCGGTAACCACAATCAGTAACAGTCAGGAATAAAATACCAATCGGTAATAATCAGTCCAGTCATCAATTCCCGATCAAAATCCTCATTCTCCGCCCCGGTAAAGCCAGGACGGCTGACCATAAAGAAAGAACGTACGTTCGACAAGAGTAAACGGTTTCGTCGAACCGTGACCTTGAACACTCGGACGTAACACGGCACTCTCGAGGGTTAAAGTCAGCGAGTACTTTTTGATCAAGATGCGCGGTTCTTTCTGATTCTGGCTTTGAGAGTCCTGGCTTATATACAATTTTGAGTAAGCGAGGACTCTCCCAATCAGAAAACTCAGTTGAGCTTCGCTAGTTTCTATTTGTTACTTAGTACTCGGGCAAACTTCGTGAGATCGCCAATCGGCGACGATCTCTCGCTTCGGTTCGTCCGATTTTTTAGGGAAGGAAAAAGGGAAAGTGTTGATTTTTCCGATCACGCCAGCCGGACCCTTAAATGTTCGTTTATTAATAAAATTTGAGTTATTGCTCATGGCGGCGGAATTGTTTGTATAGACTGCTCTAAATTTTTACGAGCTCCATTTCCTTGACCGGGAGATAACCCGGGTTTGTTTGGAAAGTTGCTCAGAATGTTTAAAGAATAAATAAAAAAAATAATTTTTTCGCTTGCTGTCGTTTCGAGATGGAATTCTTTTTGGGTTATCGCTAGGTACATTTATAGTTTTCGGGCGCCGACGCGATTTCTATTTGCGCGCCTATCGCGTCGACGTCCGAGTCCGTTAGTGTTATTTATTGAAACAAAATTATTGTTTAAAAAAGAGGAATTTATTATGTCGGCGCGTTGCAAGGAAAAGGGGACCGTGGAGTCTTAGGACGTAACAATGTGTAAGTTGCAAATTAGTTTATTATAGAAGTATAACAAAACGTTTTCGACCCTTGGATTAGGTCTTTTTCAATGTTACTACAAAAATGGTTAAAGTTAAAAATATCGCAAACATTAATACGTATATAAGGCATAGAAATTAAAAAACTTACAGATTATAATGATGGTCATGATGTCAGATTAGTGGAAATATTGACCACACCTTTACAATGTTAGCAACGCAACTGAGAAAACCGCGTGAAGTATAGTTCTAGGAAAGGGAGGAGTAAGCTAAGAGGCAGGAGGTAGGAAGGCTATTTTCACGTCTGCGGTCATCAATATGGCAACAGATATACGGGACATTAGCTACTTGTCATTATCACGGCTGTTGAAAATAATTGTGTTTTGGTGCAAGAAGTGCGTAGTAAATTACAACGGCAATAACCTCGTGGCTTGTGATATTACGTAGTCGCAAAAATACGTAGTCGCATTGACGATTAACGGGCACGTTAATAAGACTACATGAAAAAAAAGATATTACGTAATATTAGTAAAGTAATTTACTTTTTTATAAAAATGCCAGATTGCATTGTACCTGGTTGTAACAACCGATCAACACAAGTGCGCAAAACAAAAAACAGCTAGACTTAGAAAAAACTTTTCACATCACATTTCACAAGTAAGCAATTTTTATGATTTTAATTAAACGCTATAACTAATCGAACACTATAATTACACGGATTCTATCATTTTGATTGAAGCTTCAATTACCCTTCCTGGAGAATATTCTCTTGCTTTAACTGCATGTATTTTACATGTATTTAAAATGTATTTTACAATGTATTTTACAAAGGATGATCGAAGCTTAAGCTTCAATCACCCTTCCTGGAGAATATCCTCTTGCTTTAACTGCATGATTTCAAAAATGTATTTTACAATGTTTATGAAAAACTAAACATTAAAAACTTTGCAAATGCATCAAGGATTTCAGAAACGTTTTCTAAACGTTTCTTTGAATCGTTTTGAAACGTATTTGCAACTTATCGGGCATCGTTTCTTATACGTTTCTAAGAAGTCGGATCGCAACTTAAAAAAACGGACATTTCGACGTTTCTCTTACGTTACTACGACATTTTAGAAACGTTTATCGAAACGTTGCTAAGTTTCGGAGAACCGTTGCGGAAACGTTTGTGCAACTTAAGATGCTATGTGGGTCCACACCTAATCAGTACATTGATTGTGCAACATCTGTATCTCCGACACTGAGCGAAAATACACCAAGAAAAGTTTTTCTGCGTGTAGTGATAGAAAATCAAAAAGAGAGACAAGAATACAAGAAGAAAGTTTACACACTGCAGCAAGCAAACTGACGAAAGGATCAGTATATCAGTCAAATGCAGACAATCATTTCAGGATTAAGAAAGAAGAATTTCATGCCAAATGAGCAATTACAAGTATTAGATGATTTGGGTAGATGCAATGCTGATTTATTAAAACGACAATATTTCAAATCTCAAAAAAAGCTTTGCTTAGGCAATATAGTTCTGAATTAAGACGCTTTGCCATAACACTACATTATTATTCGTCGCGTGCTTATTCATACGTACGACAAAAATTTCACACTTGCTTACCGCATGCAAAAACTATATCAAAATGGTATAAGTCTGTTGACGGAAAACCAGGATTCAATATAGAAGCATTACAAACCATTTCTAAGCATGTAAAAGCTGTAGACTATATACTTTTCGGAACACTCATTTTGATGAAATGTCTATTTGTCAGCATGTTGAGTTTAATGGGACAAAATTTTGTGGATACGTTGATTTAGGTTCAAATGTTGAAACGGACAATACTACTGTAGCGAAAGATGCGTTAGTTTTTTTAGTGAATGCTTTAAATGTATGTTGGAAAATACTTATCGGTTATTTTTTGATTGCTTGTATAAATGCAGAGCAAAAAAAAATCTCGTCTTGCAAGCTCTTTCTCTATTGCATGAGTGTGGAATAAAAATGGTATCCGTAACATTTGATGGAACTGCCACTAACTTATAAATGTGCTTACAATTAGAATGCTCATTTGAACTACAATCTTTTCAGACGCACTTCCAACATCCAGTTTCAGCTGAAAAAATTGTTATATTTTTGGATGCGTGTCATGATCTCAAATTGATAAGAAATGTATTGGCCAACAAAAAAGTTTTGATAGATCATGAGGGCAATTTGATAGAATGGAAATATTTTTTGCTACTCGAGGAATTGCAGCGCTAAGAAAGTTTAGGGAATAAACTTAAAAAGAATCATGTAAAATATAAAAATCAGATAATGAAGGTAAAGCTAGCCGCTCAATTATTTAATCGATGTTGCCGATGCTTTAGAATTATGTAAAAGCGACTTGGAATTGCCAGCATTTAAACATGCAGGAGCAACAATCAAATTTATACTAATCATTAACGATTTGTTTGACATATTTAATTCCAAAAATACTAAACAATCCGGTTTGAAAAGTGCAATACATTCTGCTAATTTTGCGACCATACAAGAGGTTTTAGAAAATGGGTTCAATTACATTACAAAATTAAAGTTAACTAATAGCCAATTAGTTATTAGAAGTTTGAGAAAAACCGGTTTTTCTGGGCTTCCTTATTTGTATCACAA
The DNA here is from genome assembly GCF_002006095.1 of Pseudomyrmex gracilis. Taxonomy (NCBI): domain Eukaryota; kingdom Metazoa; phylum Arthropoda; class Insecta; order Hymenoptera; family Formicidae; genus Pseudomyrmex; species Pseudomyrmex gracilis. Next base: position 22,697 of record NW_018022205.1, read on the forward strand.
GTATTTAATATTTGTATCAGTCTTTGTGTTAAGATAAATTTTATCATGTATCCCCACCTACAAATTCAGTCAAGACCATCTTGAACTCTTGTTTGGTTGCATCCGATATAATAGAGGTTGCAACAATAACCCAACCGCACGACAATTAGAAATAATTTTTAAGAAATTGTTAGTAAATGCGACAATAAAGGAGTCGGCAACAGGCAACTGTCTACCGCTTCAAAACGTTAACATTTTACATGTGTCAAGCAGCTCGGAAAAAATTCTTACTATAACTACTCCCTATGCACACATGATTGACATTGCAAATGATGAATCGATTATCATTCGTATTTGCCGAACATGAGAATAACTGAATTATCGGAGCGAATTATTGTTTATATAGCAGGATTTGTCGTAAGACACTTAAGAAAAAAAATTTTCTGTGAAGATTGTTTAGATGCACTGATTAGTGATCACGATTTTATATAGCATTTTATATGATTTCAATAAAAAATCGTGGAAGTTTGATTTATTCATCTATGAGTGTAATTAAAATTTGCCAAAAGTCTGAAGTGATTATTCGACGTGCTCTCCATGAAAGTGATGGGAAAAAGTTGTTAAAAAAATTTTCATCCACATATTTGTTGAACATGGTTCTTACTAACTTACTTCACAGCACTTCGCTTTTTCAAGAATTGGATGATCACTGCAACAATCAAACTGATTATTTGAATCATTCTGCACACTTGATACGAGCGACAGCTACCCGGTAAAAAATTTTTGATATATAATTATATATACTTATACACAAATTAATATTATTATATCTAATTATGCAAATTTATATGCCGAATATGTCCATACAATTTTATACACGGAAAATTTCTTTTTTTAAGAGAATGGCTTCAGAGATATTCCAGATCAAATTACAAAATAACTCTATTAGTATCACGTTAGATACAAAAAAATTATATAAAACTATATTTTTTGTTATTCAAAGGTCACTTCAAAATCACAATGTGATCGTTTGTCAGTCACAATAATGTGACCGTTTGTCGGTCACAATGTGATTTTGAAGTGATCTTTGAATAACGAAAAATATAGTTTTATATAAAATAATATAATAATCTCGCTCGCAAAATTAATAATAAATAATAAATAAAATATAACCATTGTTTTCTCTAGATTTTATCTTTAACAACATCAATATCAGGATTAGACAAATTATCTCTAGAAAGATAAATAACTCCTTTGATATTGTTTCTATCACTACTGTTGACCAAAATTTAATTGTTTTACCATATATTAACAATGTCTCTGAACATATTAGTACAACTTTCAGAAATTCTGATGTTATTGTAGGCTATAAGTGTCTCAACAGGCTTAATAGAATTATTAAAGTACACAAGGATATTATTACTCATGACTCTAACAGCAACATTATTTATAAGATTTCTTGTAATAATTGTTGTGCATCTTATGTTGGGCAGACCAAAAGGCAACTTAAAACACGGGTAAAAAAACATATGAACGATTATAAAAAAACTTCCTCACAATCGGTTGTCTCCAAGCATAGACTTGAATTTGGTCATACATTTGACTGGGATAATACTAAAATTTTAGACCACGAACCTAATTTTTATAAAAGACTAATTTCCGAAACTATACATATTAAAGAAAAGACTCATGGTTTAAATTTAATTAATGACACTGACTTACTTGACCATTTTTATTTTAATTTACTTGACGAACTTAAATCTTTCAAATTTTAAAACTCAACGGACTTGCTTGTTCATTTCGTTACGTTGGTGGGGATTTATATATATAAACTGTTGCCTTTGCCTTCTGTTCAACGTTTGATCCTTGACTTCAGATATGTGAGTTTGTATTGATACATTTTAACTGTTATTGTGAAATTGTGCGGACTTTGACTTACNTGACTTTTTCAGGAAGTCTTACAATTGTTCAATATTACATCGTACAATGGACTACCATATGTAAGATTTTTGTATTTTTACATCACACTTTCCATCGATATCTACATCTTTGTGACATGGCGTTATTTCTTTGTTAATTAATACTGAAGAGGGCTCAAGTAAGAGCCGAAACGTTTATATATTTATAACTATATGTTATTTTTCTATTAATAAATTATACGATCTTTTGTTTGCTCGATATAGACCTATATTTTATTTATTATTTATTGTTAGTTTTATATAATTTTTTGTATTTAACATGATACTAATAGAGTTATTTTGTAATTTGATCTGGAAAATCTCTGAAGCCATTCTCTTAAAAAAAGAAATTCTTCGTGTATAAAATTGTATGGACATATTCAGCATATAAATTTGCATAATTAAATATAATAATATTAATTTGTGTATAAGTATATATAATTATATATCAAAAATGTTTTACCGGGTAACAAGTATATAACGATCAGATTGTATTATATCGGCAGTAAAATCATGGANAGAACTTCTAAACGTCAAAAGTTAAATAAATTAATTCTTTTTGAAGGACAGTAAAACCGTTAAAATTATATATTTAACTTTAAGTTAAATTAGTTGAATATAAGTATAATCATGAAGCTAATTGTAATTAGCATAATAACTTTTATTTATTTTTGTAAACTTTTATTTGTGACACTTGTGATAAATAAAATATTGATATAATTCTTATGTACATATATTTGTTCTTTTGCTTATCTCTGGCCCGAATTCATAGTCGTTTCTCAAATCTCAGATCTCATCTCCAATCTCAAATCTCAGCTCTCAGGTCTCGAATCTCCAACTTCAAATTTCGATGGCCAATCATGAAATTCGGTGTTTCATGACTGTGTTAGATCCTTCACAATTTCCTTCACGTCTTCAATAATTGACAAATAATAATGCAAATTTTGGTGTAGAATTCTTTTTTGCTAATGTGGTAACCTAAACCAATAATTAACATTAATTTTATTAAATAATATATGTAGAAAGGGCCGATACGGAGTGAAATACTAGGTGTTGATGTATAAATGATAATCTTTATTTAAAAATGCCAAACGTTTCGACTCTTGGTTTGAGTCATCTTCAGTGGCATACAA
>NW_018022206.1:0-10739 GCF_002006095.1 Pseudomyrmex gracilis
TGTTAATATTTTTTTATTTAATCGAAATGTTTCTGTAAGTAAATAAGTGCAAGAACGAGGACAAACGGCGAAAAATGATAAACAGCTGCTAGCGCGAGGTTTAGCCGCTCGCGCTAACCTCGTACGCTATAGCTATGTCAAAAGAAAGAGACAGTAGACATATCTCTGTTCTCTTCTACCGCCCGAAGACGGCCGAAGCGTCGAGCGCACACGTACACGGCTGCTTGCCTGTGTGCGTATCCCCTCCGCTAGCTGCAGCGTGCTGTAAGAGAGTCAAAACTGGGCACACTGCCGCTACCTCGAGAAATTGACTCAAGGGAACACAGGTGGAGGAGGTTACTCGGTCCTTCTCTCTCCTGACCATCATTTCGAGAAGTTGACTCAAGAGAACCTGCGCCGAGACGCTGACTCGTCTTTTCTCGACCGTCACCTCGAGGAGTTTACTCGAGAGGATCCAAACCGTAAAGCCGACTCAGTTTGTATTCTACATGCACTGCGCCGACAAGCGATGTCACCTGACCGCCTCGACAGAACACTGTGTCGTAGACGCGTCCCCGCTGTACATAGTCGCGTTCTGTAGAGTTTAAGGACCCCTGTTGTAAATATTTGCGCTCTCCCCTCATGTAAGATAGGAACCAATTATGAAGACTACCACTGTGTTGATCTATCAAGGATTGCTCCCGCATTGACCGTAAAAACCGCCACTGTGCCGCGTTATATTATTATTATTATACTACAATATTATATTATTATATTATTATTATTATACTATTATATATTTTTATATTATTATACTACTGCTACTACTACTATTTACTGGTGGTTAGTTTTATTGATATTGTAACTATCAATATAAATAAATAATCTTTTTTGTCAGACATAATACTGCGATATACGAGCATGAGCGTTGCAAGCGACATACTCTTTATAATCCGACGACAGCATGATGCCGTCGTGATTATTTCAATGTTGTTGTTTGTGATTTAGTAACACTGATTTTATCAACAAATGAATACTTATTATTGTATATAAGGGTACTATGAAAAAACATACAACTCCTTAACACGAGACAACCTTAACACACAAGGCCAAAATAGTTATAAGTAAATTTTAAAGAAAGATGATTAGCTCCAAATATTTTCAAAAAAGAACGTTAAAATGGCAGTTGAAACAAACACAGTTGTGTAGTGTAATATGTAATTGTGTATGTAAAAATGAAATTTTACTTTTTTTATGACAATAGAGATAACGGTAAACAATTTCGTTATTGTCTAATTGTTATTGTTTAATATATATTGTTGCATTAGAAAATTACTTAACTAAATTTGTATATATTGGCGTGAAAGGTGAGAGGGGATACTCTACTGATCACAGTACGATTTGACACCAAATTATTGGACACAAAATTATTTGACACAAATTTATTAGACACACAGTTATCGACACCAATTTGACACAAAATTATTCAACACCGTACGATTGGACACCTGCCATGTGACGGTTCCATCGCAACAATAAAGAACAACAAACTTTAGCAGCTAGGGAGGACATACACTACCTCTGAGACCGCGTGCAAGACAAGCTAGGGCTCTTGCTCTGACTCATCACGATTTCTGACGGTGAAGCCGATCATCGTTAAACTCCCGAGAGAGAGCCGGTTTTAACGCCGGTTTTAACCGCCCTCCTGATCACATCCCCACCTAGATACAAAGATAAACATAAAGCTCTATCTTGTGGGCAGAGTTGCGACTCTTTGCATCACAAAGGGAATATTTTACTTCCTCCGCGGTAGACACCACTACGGTCGACAAGGCTGCTGTATTGAGTCTTGTAGTGTCCAAGCTCTAAACATCTGAAGCATTGCAAGGGACGAGGCTGGAGTGCACTCCGGGCGTGCTTCCCCACCTCTACTCGAGACGCCTTAACGGCAACGCCCGCTGCACTTCACCCAAGCAGACATCACCTTGGACGAGAAGAAGCGCAGAAAAAACATCTTTACGCTATCTCCTTCCAAACTTCTTTGTAAATGCTGCTCGCACCTCCTCACTAGTAACCGTCTCGCCCAGTCCGGATACCATAATCTCAAGCATTACGGACTGGGCGAGATACCTTTGCTCTTAACATGATCTCTCTAAGCCTATTGCCAATAAGTCGGCCTTCTCCTTGCGATCAGCACCGCCGATCTCCAAAAGAACACATCTATCTTAGGTGCGCCTCATCTTGGTGACGGAGATGCCCGTCGCCTTCAAGTTTATCTCTTCTCTCGCCGCTTAATGGAGTGCAGTAAGGTTTTTATCTCGGAACCTAGTTACAGTGAATAGATTTTCGTGAAACCTGTTTTATTGTATTTGTAATACTGAGTAGTAAAAAGTTTACCCATTAAAAATTACCGCTTATGATTATTTAATTATTTAAACAAATATCTATTAATTATAAAAAATCCATATATTTTTGCAATAAAGTCACCATTTTTTTTGTAATTAGTCACAGAAACATTAAAGAACCATATTTTTAACACAATATGTGTAAATATTCAAATTTATATATGTTAGTCCTGAAAATAGTTTCATTTTAGAAGCCATATGGTTTGGAACGTTGTACTTTGTATTATTGACTGTGTATATTTGTAGTTTATTGTTGTTTGTGTAATAATTATATAAAAATGATTTATAAACAATTGTTTGCAAGCGTTAAAGTAAGGTTTATTTGATAGTTATAAAATAATTAAGGAATTTAAACGTACAATTTTATGTAAACTGTACAATTGTTATATTACATCCTGAGCCTATGGTTACGGTCGGGCATTAGTGGTAGTACGCAACAGACGCACTGATGACACATTCAAACGAACGTGAAGTCTATCCCGGCACACTGACACAGATAAGGAAGTCAGGAATGCGCGTGTCGAGCGAGACAGTTCGGCAACGCAGACAGGCCAACGGAGTTACCCGATTTTTCTCTGTCTACGTATTCTCATTCGTCGGTTCCCTTTTAGGTCTAAGACGCAAGTCTCAATTACCAAGAACGGAACCACGCGAATTAACGAGGAATGAACGGGTGTATAATGAGTGTGATTTACTAGTAGATTGTTAGTTAGACGAGGTCCATATATATATAAGAGTTACATTAATTGAAGCCGGATTTTGTTATGAAAATATTAGCATAATTGTTTATTCAAATGGGATTGTTAATATAATAAAAATCGAAGAAAAGACATGAATAAGCTTTGTATAAACTTGCGTTAAATTGACACGTACAGATGGTTCGGGTTCGATAATGTATCTTACCGATAGCATTTCTTTATAATCGTTACAATCGGCGGAATGTTTAACTGGAGTGAGATCAAGATTATTGTGCTGGATTAATAGAGAAGTCCGGAGCGTGTTTACAAGAAATCATTTCTTGTCAAAATACACTGACACTAGTTAGTTACGGGTTGTCGGTCGGATCTGTTTCCGCAAGAGATCGTAAAATGAGAGGGTCTATTGTTCGGAAGATTCTACTTTAACATAGGCGCTGTTCATTTGACTATGAGTAGCAAATCGAGATAATCAATTAAGAGTAGATAACTATTATTGAATAATTGATCAGATAAATGTTTACGATCGTTATTACAGTACACGGAATTGTAACGTTACGTTGTATATCGAGAATTAGAATTGGTTGTAAGAATTGATGATCCTGACTGCTGCTCATGACGAAATGCATAATATGTATGTGTCTATATTAGTGAGACTTACAATGTACTCGGTGATATATTTTGGGTGATAGCGGTGCTGGTAACTGGCAACGTCGCTTGGTGTGTAGTCGTAGCTGTTTTGCTTGGATTCGCGCTGCTCGCGGATGATCGGAAGTGGAGTCGGCGGCGCCCTCAGGAGGTTTGACGACTGAGAAGGTGCGAAATTTCCTCGATTTAACGGAGTGATCGATTGATAGTCACTGATTCTACCACGCAAAGCTGTTCTTTGATAAATCTCAACTGTACTGAAGATCGAACTGTGGTGAAAACTGCGTAGCGATTAATGAGCGTGAATCGTGGATCCACGCTTTTATAGATGCTAGTTGATTTTCCCTTCTCTATCGTCCTTTCTTGAAATTTCGACCTCTCGTTCGTTGACCTCCGAGGCAAAGACCTTTTCCCTTTTCGTTCGATTTTCTGGATCGATAGGAGTATCATTTATTTAAATCTCGCTTATCGGTACGTGCTCTATCTTGTTTATGTCTGCGAGTCGCAGCTCTAGCCTCTCGATTTACGACTTCTCTTCTAGAGTTACGAGAGCTGTGGCGATTTGTCGGGAATCGCGAGTGTCTACGCTTATACAAAGGGCTATTATCCGTTAAAAATTTCCTCTCAGGAGTAGATAAGATTTGTTTATTAATCCAGGTACTCTAGGCTCGATTGTTTATAGTGTGTTGTCCGGCGCGAGTCTGTCTGTCTTATCTCGGCTGGCTCTCGTTTCTCTTTCCAGGAATTCGTTACGGAAATTATTCCTTAAGGTATTACCCTCACGTCCTGCAGGTGCGGGGGAGCGGAGATAGTTCTATCTCACTCTAATTGAGGAAATGGCAACGTTGCTCTTTCTCATACTAATCATAAAATTGCTTGTTTTCTGTGTTATTTTAATTATTACTGAAAAACTGTACGGTACAGGCGTCTGATTTTTCACACATATTTTCTTTATAGTTTAAAGAAGCTGTAGTAATATTTTTAGTCAAATCTGAAAATGTGAACTCTAGATATTTAGGTAAATGCACGATTTTCTCATTCTCCCTATCACTTCCATGTTAAATTATGCGAAATTCGTTTTTGATTTTCTCAAAAACTGTACGGTAAAAAAATCTCAAAAAATTCAGGGGTTCATAGGTCAAGTTTTTAAACATTGTGTAAAAGTTTAAAGTAAAACTGAAAATTAGAAAACAATCGAGGGTAACCTTAAGACTACTGCTAGACTTAATAATTATTTTACGTTGCAAAATGAAGGGGATCGTGGAGTCCAGGACGTAACAGTTATTTAATCTGAATTTTTCTTTTTGCAGGTTATGTAAACAATGAATCAATCAAATAATAGTAGTGACTTAGATAATATTGAAGAAAATCTCTGTTTTGTGTTTGCGAAAGACTCGGATTGAGATTATAATAGAATGCAATTAGACACAAAAAAATCAAAAACCTCAGAACTCGTTTATAGTGAATGGATTTTTGTGAATCCTGCGTCTTTTTTATTTTTATTTTTTTTTTATCTGCTTTTTTCTACAAATAAAACAATTATTTTTCCAATCAAAACCACTTGATGACTTGGCCGCAGCCAACGAGCATTGCGCCTATATGGTGCAGAGTCCAAAGGGCAGAACTTGGGTTTCTTCGAGCTTGACTTCTGCTTTCTAGCACCCGCCTTCTGCGGCAACTGCTGCAATAATGTTCTCGCGAGACATCGTGTCGTCGAAACCTCGCACACGGATATTTCCGTGACGCGAAAGTCGGCGAACACGGAAGCCTTGATTCGCGAGGACTTTCTCTATTTGAAAAGTCAACGCGTCAGCTTTGGTCTCCTTGTTTTCAGCGGAGACCTCCAACCTGAAGGCTTCGGCCATCATCCGGCGGGGGGTAATCCTCGTTATCCCTAGAGAATTCAGCGATATGCTCTCGCGGCACATTCGCATGGCATCCTTCAAAGTCTCATCCTTCATCGGTGAGACTCGGGAGGCAATAATGGCCGCCGTCTTCGGCAGTCTCTCGGAGTCTCACCTTCTTTTTGGATTTTAGAGCCCCGCTCCCTAAAGGAGGTTTAGCAAGAGTTCCAGAATCCGAGGGTCGCGCTACAGCAGCAATAGTCGCTTGCTTTGCAGCCGCTCTTCTGGCCTTACTTATCACCTGGGACTATACGGTAGCTTCCCTACCTGAGAAGGAGAACGGTTTCGGCCGGTCTCCCGGTTTTGTCCGAGAGGATGGAGGAGCATTGCTTTTGGCCCTGGCTTTCGGCTTAGTCTTCCGTCTTCCGGATCGTTTGGTCACTTCGCGAATTTCCGACGATGACCGCGTTGGCGCCCCGGAGGGCAGGTTCAACGCGGCCAGTTTCTTGTCAATGAGGGACTTTTCCAAAAGAAACTTTTCGAGCTCCTCACCGGCGCTTCTCTTAGAAGGAGAAGGTGGAGGCATGCGAACCTTCGCATTAAGTGCTTTACCTTCTTTTGCAATCTCTCAAGCTTTTCTCACAATCTCTCAACTTTCCGCCCGAGATCCACATTCTCCGTGTAAATCTCCGAGAGAACGGGAACTTTCTCCTATACAAAGGGATTTTTGGATGTTTGCTGATGGATCTCGTTGGCTATCTAGCGATTATCCCTCCCGGCCGTACAAAGGGCTTTGACATCAAGTACCCTTTAGTCTTTTTGCACGGCTTGTCACCTCGTCGCATACCAAAAGGGCCTTGAAAAGGAGGTCCACAAGGCCCACTACACCTTGCGTTACTCTTCCTCTCCAAGTCAAAATTTTTGTCTCGGAGAAATGTGCGACGCAGGCGTTTGGTGGAGAGAGTGTCGGAAGTTCGCTCGGACTCCGACTCCGTCTCTGTCATCCCGACGAGAGGCCAACCGATCTCTTCCTGCTGCCTTTTTTGCGCCTTAATTTGTCCCGCTCTTTCCCCAGACTCACGAACTTCTCATGGGTGAAAGGACGACTTTGCCGCTCTTGTTTGTTGGCCAGCTGCCTCATCCTCTCTTCTCCGATCGGGAGGTACTTAAGAAGAATCTTCGCTTTTGGATGACTCCATCTCAGTGTCACTCTCCTCTGGGAGGGGAGTACCTAAATTCTTTCTCGAATAAACGGAGCCTAGGAACGTGACGGACTCCGAGGAGTTCATCCTCTTAAGACACACTACAGGGTTAAGACTCATGGATGCGAGACTCGAGAGTCCCGCCATTATAGGCTCATGATAGGTAGAAGAATCTACAGGGCACCTCTCTACCCGCCCGTCGTTGGATGACAACGGGAGGAGACCTGGGACACTAGTTCTATCTTGCCGGGACTTGGCTGACCTGATTCGGTATACATTGACTTTTCTTCTCGCTCATACTCATAGTTTGAGAAGTTGCGGTTATATATCGGACTTGAACCTGTCCTAATCCGGCTGCCATTTAAAATTAACGAGGCCGGGCTCCCGGGAACTGAGATCGGGGTTGTCCTTCCCCTAGGCACACTTTTAGTCTGGCCGCTTACTGAAAACCTGTCCGGCAAGGGAGACTCTGCCAGAAACTAAAGTTCCCGCCGTATAGCTCCTCAGATCATCACGGCACGCAAGCTCGGAAACCACGACAAGATGGTGTGTCATTCCCCGTGAGGGAAGGTGGAACCATAATCTAACCTTTTTTTTGACGAGGGGTAATCCTTTATGGATACCCTTGGTCTCTGGGGATGAAAACCAAGGGTTATGTGGGACTTACCACATCTCTGTGAGGCACCTCCCGGCTATAAAGTGCCATTTTTTCCGTGGAAAGTTTTCTCCCCGTAAGAAGTCCACACTCCACCGGGAGCTCTCCCAATCAGAGTGGGCCATACCCACTAAAACTCCGCCGGTGTTCCATCACGGTTACGCCAACTAGAAAAGAGCCGAGCGCACACTTAAGAGCATTACCTGCTCGACTCTCCTATTTCACATGCGTAGATTTGCTTACTCAGTCTACGTCCATATCAGGAGAGAACACCACCTCTAGTCCTGTTATCTTTCCTTATAATTGGGTTGTATACCACGGCGACAGCAGCTGATCCCTACCAGTGCTGTCAAACTCAAGAGTATAATTTGGTTTTTAAAAGCACCTCCAGCACTATTCTAAGGTTCACCGTCGTATTGGTCCTCGTGCTCCACTTCTTCTTCTTACACCCCGAGCTGCTGCAGGGTGCTTTCCAACGGAAAGCACCCAACAACGGAACACAGTCATACACTATGTGACACAGTGTCGACTTGTAGTTGGAACGCTTTCAGTTTTCATCATCAGAGTGCGGAACAATCACTTTACATAAGTCATTTAAGTTTTCCGGTATATATGCGTGATAAATATGGTATATTTTAAACTATCGCTAAAAAATAGCCAAAGTGAGTAACCATCGTCGCGGAAGTATCGATTCTCGGTCTTCTTCAATCGACAACATAATTTGTAGATTCCTTAGCATATATTTTTGCTATAACAATTCTTTTATCTACATTATATATTATTATATATATTATTATTATATATTAAAAAAAGTTAATTATTATATATCAAATTGCATGCATAGAATAAATCATATACATAATACATGCACAAATTACACATTTTATATCAGATTTTTTTTCAGTTTTTTTAATTTATAGAAGTTGAAATTAGATTAGAAAATGGCTTTTATACTGAATAAATTATACTGATGTAAATAAATAAACTTACATTTGTCATTAACATCCACATTGTCGTTTGTAAATAAAACATTGTTACTATCTATATATATTTTTTGTTTGTGAAACATTCATGTAAGGGTGCTGTGTCTAATATTGCAATATATGCATTGCAATGTTTGCATGTAAAATTATCTGCTTCAATAAGTAGGTAATAAAATCAATATTTGATCATTATTAAAATTGATATTTTTTAATTTCATACTGAAATATAAATATATTGCAGAATTGTAGAAGATTAATATTTTAAAGACATCAAGTGACACGAGATCAATTAAAACACGAGAGAATGCTTATGTCAATACTTATTATTACATTTTTATAACAAATAATAAAATAATTTAAAAAATATGTATCACATACCTTCTATGATTAATACTGTTCCGAATATAATTTGAAAGCACAGCAGAAAACAGTTTACAAAAACACCATTCCATAGAAAAATAAACGGAAAAAAATTGGTATCCATGGAGTGACACAGTTGAACACAGCATTTTAGCTGTGTACAATTGTGTCGACTTGTGTCGTAGTTGGAAAGCACCCGCAGTCTGTCCTTGCCGCTGCCGCTCAGCATCTTCTTTGGATTGCAGTATCCGGTCCGCAAAACGCAACTCTTCTATCCTTCGGGTCCTTTAACCTTTACGCTGCCGGAGCGTCTATATATAGACGCTGTTGAGCAGCCTATCAAAACATGCATAAACTTCCACAAAAAGTGTATATAAATACGTATAAGTACTTATATATAGTATATGTACACACATACACTCCCTCCTCCATACATACATACGCGCGCGCGCGCGCATACATATTTTGCCCTTGAATGTTACATGCTCAGTATTTTACAATTGACTAAGAACTCGGTACACATTATAATCCTATGCTTAGTTTCGATTTCTCTCACCAGGTGGCAACCCATCAAGTTTAATCCATAATAAGATTGTGCCCATGACCTTATATATAGAGAGGCCACCACCTTATCGCAAAACTCTGTATTAGATATATACGTGTTGCTCTCATTACTCTTTATTTTCTTGTGATATTTTTTCTTTTATCTAGTTTTTTCCGATTTTCTCAACTAGATAATTATAATGGATGTTGAAACTGTAGACTTTAGCAGTGGCGAATCAGAACTAGAAAAATCCGATAATGAACATGATATGACTGGTGCATCTGAAGCTGTAGATGATGACTTACTTATTGATATTGATGAAGATAATCCTGATGTTATCTATGATACCTTATTTTATCCTTCCACAAAAGATTTCACAGGTTCACCTGGTATTCAGAGTACTATTACTGTTCCAGATGATACTCCATTGTGCTACTTCGAAATTTTTTTCAATTTAAATCTTTTAGAAATGATAACAGCACAAACAAATCTATACCAGGAACAAAACCCTGAAGGCCCGCGAAAAAATATGAAGTCCTGGGAACCTCTTACAGTTGATGAATTACGGATTTTTTTTTGAACAACAATCAATATGAGACACGTTCGAAAAGGTGCAATTCAAAATTATTGGAGCACAGATCCTCTGTTGGAAACTCCAATTTTTAGAAAGATCATGCGTCGAAATAGATATCTCCAAATCTTGCGATTTTTGCATTTTTCAAACAACGAAAAAATAGTGAATCATCCTCTGAAAAAATTGAAACCTGTAATTGACGATCTAAGAGAAAAATTTTCAAATTTTATATTACCAGGACAGAATTTTTGTATTGACGAAAGTTTAGTTTTATAGAAAGGGAAGCTGTACTTCAAACAATTTTTACCGTTGAAACGACATCGTTTTGGTATCAAATTGTTTGAACTAGTTGATTGTAAAACTGGATTTTTGATAGATTTCATTGTATATACAGGTTCAGATACCGATTACGAAAAGTTTAGTTTGGGTATTACTGGTGACAATGTAGCTCATTTCCTAAAAAATTTTTTCAACAAAGGTCACATCATTTACGTGGATAATTGGTATTCATCTCCAGAATTGGTCGAATTTCTACATGACCATGACACAGGAATCTGTGGAACTGTGAAGAAGAATAGGAAATTCATGCCAAGGTTAGAGAATAAACTAAATAAAGGTGAGATTCAGGTCGCACACAATGACGTCTGGTTAGTAATGAAATGGATGGACAAAAGAGAAGTTTACATGATCACAATAGTCCATGAAGTTAGATTTAGCCCTACCGGTAAAAAATATTGGCGAACTAAAGAAGATATCGTGAAACCACTCTGTATCTGTCAGTATAATAAAAATATGGGAGGGATCGATAATATAGATAAGCAGTTATCTATGACAGAAACCATTAGAAAAA
>NW_018022206.1:11259-25804 GCF_002006095.1 Pseudomyrmex gracilis
CGTACGGTGTCGAATAATTTCGTGTCGAATCGTACGGTGTCGAATAATTTCGTGTCGAATCGTACGGTGTCGAATAAATCTGTGTCCAATAATTTGGTGTCGAATCGATCGGTGTCGAATCGTACTGTGGTCAAACGGAACACGCCCGATTTGGCATTGGCAAACGCTCACGTATTGTACAATCAAAAAGTGGAAAAAAAACTTTCTTTTCCAGAGTTCCGTATAGAAGTAGTCAGAGGATTATTCAATCTTGAAGTTCATAAACATTCATATTTAACTCCAACTCATTCACGACTAACAGAACGTCATTTCCCTGTTGAAATTCCTAACAAAGGTTTATCTGCAATTCTACAGCGTAAGTGTAAACTCTGCGCTATGAAGAAAATAAAACGACGCTCTAAGTATGAATGCAATATCTGTCACGAAACTCTATGTATTATACCGTGTTTTGAGACGTATCATACCAAATCCGAATTATCATAGAAAGATTTCTCAAAAGTAATTAAAAAAAAAAAAAAATTCAAAAAAAAAATTTAAAAATTTAAAAATAAATTACAAAATAAACAACAAAAAAACATGATAAAAACAAAACAAAACTAAACAAAAACAAAACAATGAAAAAAAAAAGATTGGAGCCACAATATCTATCTACGTCCCTGCCATTGGCGGGGTAACGCTGAAAGAGAGTTATACAGCCCTAAAAATTTACTGTACTCAAAAACTAACTTCACTATCGTTTTTAGTGACCTCAAAAACCTAAAAAAACGGATTTTTACACAAAATAAAATTTTTTAATTTTTTTCGGTCCAATACGCTGCCGGAGGGTCTATATATAGACCCTACCTATGATCGCAACTTTATATAAGTTATATAAAAGATACAACCACAAAATTTGGGAATTTTCTAAGGGACATAATGCTCTTCAAATCCCGGCAGCGTAAAGATTAATCATAGCTCGAACAGCGTTATCCAAAGAAATCTTATCGACATCCAGTTCGTGACGTAATAATTCATGCTCTTCTCTCCAGCTTTCACATTCCTTTTAGATGTAAGCAAGCGTGTCCGCGCCAAGTCGGCAATGTGCGCATCTATCTGATTTCGCTCTCTTAATTCAGTAAAGATACGCGTTAAAGCAGCCATGACCTGTCATTATTTGTGTTAGATGGTAGGACATGGTGCCATGTTTTTTCCCCACTTAATGCTCAAATACTGGTAAAATGGCATCCCTAGTCTTTTTTCTCGACTCGTTCATCTTGTAGTCTCTCTTTCTACTTAGCTTTTGTAGCGGCGGATTCTTGATTCTTCAGCTCGGTACAATCAAGAGAGTCAGCTTCCACTCGTAATTTACCGTATACTATTGCTTGTTTTCTGGCAAGCAGCTTAAAAGTTGGCGTTTTAGCTAAAAGTAGGGCAGCATCAGCCGAGATTGTATGGCAGCCTACGCCTGCGCCTTCTTGATCCAGCAACCAATCAATTTGTGTCGCTTGCTGTATGCGGGTCAGAGGTTCTTCTCTCCTCCTCTGACGTGAGGGGTTTGTTTACCTGCTTCCTCTTTGTTCTGTTTCCTATTTTCACCCTGTCTTTCTCAATTCTGGGGAGAATTCCATAGTCAGTTTGGGATACTACTGTTCCATCCGACATTCTCTGTCGTTTATTCCCGCGATGTTTCTCGCTTTCTCCATGGCGCTCCATGTTCGTACCCATGAGTCAGCTTCCAGCCGGCATTAGCTTGCTAGGATATATTTCCAGATAAAGAGGCGACGTGGCAGTGTCCTTCATCTGTTTTGTTCCTGCCCCAGAGGACTTCAAGTCCAATACCAATTTTCCGTCGTGCACGTCTTGCCGGAAGTGTCTAAATTCCGACTTTTATTTAGTTTTGGAGCATTACATTCTCGGCTTTCAACGCTTTAGTTTGCCGCATTAGCTTCGCTTTTCTCAATTGGAGGTAGGTCGCCTATCAACTCCGGGCGTGTAGCTAAATTAGCTGTTGCCAGCTTAATTTTCTGGACGCATAGTTTGATTATATGGGACATTGGTCCACTTAGGTTCTTGATCTGGACTCTCACATTTTCGATGGCATCAATTTGATCTTCGATACACTATAGTTGCTGCCGATTCATATCGGCTACTATTGTACGGCAATATGCTGTCCTTCCGTTTAGGCCGCAATTTGGTCCCAGAAGTCTGGGAAGGCGCTTTTGTTCTAGAGGTCTGCGAAGACACTTTTCTAACGTTAGCTGTGCCCGTCGGTTGTCGGACATTCACTTCAGTCCGCGGGGTGTCGAATACGTTATCGCTCAGATCAAAGGCGACGTCAGGGTCCATCAAATCCTTCTATCCGAAGTATTAGATTTCTTCTTAAAGAATAATTTGCGCGCTGTGTCTGTGTTTCCATCCTTCCCAGCTTGACGTCTAGTCGCAGTGTTCAATTCATCTGTCCTAACACTCGTACTCGCAAAATGGCGTTCAGCGATAGCCAATGTGTCTGCATTGTTCGCTGTCAACAAGCTGTTAACGACGAGAGAGTGGGCGGGACAACACCCTTCGCTCGCCGGCCTCGAAAGTTCCGAGATTCTTGATGTGATCTCATAAGTGCCATTTATACTTCTATAATTCTTCTCGGGTTTCTTCTCTGAGTCTTCTTTAGGCCGACTCTTCCCGCCACAACTAACGAGCTCTTGCCTGCTCGGATTTGAATTCAGGGTTTTTTTTCTTCTAGTCCAGTGTCCGTTTCGAAAGCGACTTTCGAAGCTGGACACCCCGGATTTTGAAGTCAGGGTGCACTCCTCTAGTCCGGTTGCACCGTGGCTGACGGGATCGGAAACGTCGAAACTTAATCTTTTTTTTTCGTGAGGGAAATTCGTTTCAGATATCCTGACCTCGGGGAAAAAGTCAGGGTTATGTGGAACTTCCCCTCTCCATCCCGCAGGAAGGAGAGGGTATACCCACTAAAACCCCTACGGTGTGCCTACTACGCTCGTCTGAGGGAGGGGATCCGGAACCCTCGTTAAAGACTCTGCCGGGACCCTTCTTTGAGCTAAACTATTACTCGGAGGGGAGGAAGTCACCTCCCCTCGATCAATCCACAATCACTAGCTTGGCGACACAGCGGGACACACGCCGCAGTGTCGCCCCATCTCGAGACCGTTTGCAAAACGGATCAAGATCTTCCGACCTTGACCCGTCACGGTCCGTACTTATTTTAGGAGGGTCAGTTTCTACTAAACCGCTCTTCCAGTCATACCCCCTACCAGGAGTAAAAGGGCACCCGGCTCCACTCATCCTGTGAGCGGAGTCGCGGCCCTTGGCGTGGCAGAGGGGACAACACACCTCCCCTCTGCATGTTGGAGCCATATGATTTTGACCCTGCTTACCGCAGCGGTAACACACATTGCTGTGGTCTACAAGGCTGCTGCAGTTCACCTTGCAGTGCCCGAGCTTAACAACGGTAACACTGCAGGAGGAGAGGGCAAAGTGCTCGCAGAGGCGCGCTCACCCACCCCACTCGCAGATTTCTCACAGCAACCGCTTTGGCAGCAACCTCTGGGCACCTCACCAGAGCGGAGCCTACTCTGGAAGGGGAGAAGCGCGGGGAAGACACCCTAACGCTATCTTTATTCTTTCCAAAACTCTTTAAAAACGCGCCGCGCACCTCCACTGGAGACGACCGTCTCGTCCATACACAAAAACTTCGATTGTACGGATTAGGAGAGACATTTTTTAGTCCTCTCAATCACCTCCCTTATCTTGTCCGCCAGCAAATCGGCCTTCTGTTTGCGATCGGCACTGCCGATCTCCAGGAAGACGCACCTATCTTGGGTGCGCTTCATCCTAGAAACCGCGATGCCGGTCGCCTCCAAATCTATTTTTTTCTCCCCGCTCGAAGGATCTGGGCGTACGACTGTACACCTTTACCTCCGAGACGGAAGTGGAGAGACAGCCTCCGTAGTCGGTACGACTACCTTAGGAGGAGGGGCACGAACTGGGGTTGCAACTGCCGAAGCAGCCAAGGACTTTGCAGTCCCCACCCCCACACTACCACCGTTGCAACAGCAGGCTCCCCCTGTACCTTCGGAGCCTTCTTCCTCTTCTTCTTCTTCCTCAACACCTGCGCAAACTCCGCCTCCACCTCAGTAGAGGCTGAGGGCGGCAGGCGCATGACGTTGAGCCTCACTAATAACCCCTTTAAGGAAACGTATCTCCCCTCTTATCATCTCTCTCATCTCTGCGCGCCCAATTTCTAACCAAGAGGGCCGATGTCCTTCAGCACTCCTGATAGGAGTTGAAGCGCGATTACCCTCCTCCTGTCTACGAAAAGAAGCCTCCATTACCAAAATGGATGTTGAGGCCTCTTTGTGAATGTTCTCTACTGTAGCGCGGATCTCCGCTACCTCCTCACGTATAGTATAGAGGTCCGTTGTAATAGCGGATCTCTTTTTCTCTTCTTCTTTTCTCTTGGAGACTTCAGTTTTTACTCGCTTCTCTTCTCGTTGGCGCTGACCCATCACCTCCTTATGCAGGGAGATCACCTCTTGCTCTAAGCGTCCGTATCTTGTGCTGGTGAACTCTCTGGTCTTAATTTCTGCGATTGCATCCTTAAGCTGATTATACAGCTGCTGTGGCCTCTCGGCTTTTTTTAATTTTTTCCCATTCTGGAGCGTCTGCATAGCCTGTTCCATAGCTCATCAAGCCAGGCGGACATCGACTGGGCTACCTCCGTTATAGTTGCCGCCATTAGCAGGTCCTCGAAGAAAAGCTCTTCGCCCTTCATCTCGGACTCGAGGCTGCGCTCAGCTTTCTCTACTCCAGCGCTTCTCTACTCTAGCAATATGCTCCCTTGCCTTCGCGGTACCCTCAGCGATAATGGTATCTCTAAAGACGCTTGCCGGCAACGTCTCCTTCGGCCCTTTGTCGGATAACGACGCGGTGGGAGCAGAGACAGTATCCCCACTGTGCCGGCCTCTGAGTCCGATCATTCTGAGGCGGTAAGTTTCCTTTCTGTTTATCCGATATATTCATAAAAAATACAATACCTTTGGTTTAATTTTGGTGTTTTCCTTCACCTAGGACGGTTGTCTACCATGACTAACGAGTCCATCTTGTCCGGGTTTATTATTGAGATTTACCTTTTTCTATTCCGGTGTCGAAACTAACGGGCCCGGACGCCCGAGGAAGTGGACTGCTTTGTTAGAGGCGGCAATTATTCGCCCTGTCGTGGATCCGTCGTTGGATACTTGGGGATTTCTTGCAAAGCAAGGGGCTCTCTTTCCCAACGAGGCAATAGCCCAACCCCGCTCTCGAAAACTTACCGCTGCTTGTCTGCGGCTGCTTATTTCCTCAAAAGGGGTTTTTCACGGCTAACCTTTTATACAAGAGGCCGTTCCCCTTTCCGCAACCTGGGGACACGCTCAGTAGCATGCAGCTCTGCTTTTCGGACTGGGAAAATTGTAATCCCCCCACCCACAAAGTGGGACTGAGTTGAGAACTCTTTTTTTTTTTAACGAGGAGAAATGCATTACGCACACCTCCGCCTTCGGGGGAGAGAGAAGGAAAAGAACTCCCCTCCTTACCAGCGCTAAAGCGCCCGTATTTCCGTGGCTTAATTACTCTCAAGTGGGGGAATTGCCGCACGCTTCTTTCGCCTACCGGCGGGCTGCTCCTGCCGCAACCGCTCGGCCTCCCTCTTGGCGCCCATGACCGCGTCATAAAACGCGGTTACGGCACTCTATCTCTTCACGTCCATCAACATCCGTCTCACGACGGCTGGCAGGGACAAGTCCTGGCCGACCACTAGTGTGAGGGCCGCACGCACCAAATCCCACGCGGGACACTCCTCCAGCGTATAAGCCGCGGAGTCAAAATCCGCGTTGCAATGCTCACACACTTGGGACTCGACTTTTCCGATACGGAAAAGGAAGTTACCAAAGACTTCATGCCCCAACAGAATCTGGGTGGTGCCAAAGGTGAGCCACTCGTGATCGCATTCTACCCAGTCTCGGAGCACAGCGCCGACGGCCTCTCTCACTTTTTACCGGACAGAAGGGGGTTTTGCAACCTCCTCTGCCACTGCATCAATGGCCTTGAAGGCTCTCGTCTGTACGCAGTCGACGTCTACGGGTTTATCGTTTCGCGCTTTGTTTCTCATCTCCCGGACGTCGGGGTAGACTCGCGCCAGCTGCGCCGCCATAATATCCACTGGCGGGATTCGTGCCAGGACACGTATTTCCTCCAGGGCCACGGTGCGGTAGCCTCGCGCCACCCGCTCTCGAATGAGCCGCCGCGCGGCCCACTCCGGATGCACGGTACCAAACCGGCGCTCCGTACATCATCACAAAGTAGACCACGTGCGCGTACAGACGCCTCACTCCCGTTCTGGGACTCCCGAGGTTCGGTAGCAATCTCGCCAGGGCCCCAGCCACTTTCTTCGCCTTTACCGCCACGTACTCAAAGTGAAACTTAAAGTCCCACCTCCTATCTATCTGCAGGCCCAGGTATTTCATGACTGGTTGGGATACCACATGGGTGGTCCCAACCAGCACCATCTGCCTATCTCCACGCCCAGGTGGGCGGAACACCACGCTCTCAGTCTTGGCCGGAGCCAGACTGAGACCAAGCCACGGTGTAAGATACTTAGGTGATCCGACTTGTATACCCACATTACAAAATTGCTGTGATAAGTAGAAACTTCGACGATCTTCCGATAGAGGTGCTAAGTAAGACACGCGTACCGCAGTAAGACGTACATAGCTATACTTGTTACTTGTTTTGTTACGCGTTCTCCACGTGTATAATCGCGTTGTAACTGCAACCGAACACGAAAGTTTATGAGAAAGTTTATAGACGATATTTTTAATGCCTTACACTAATTTACATTTACAAAATAGGTTAAAAAATAGACACGAGACATAACTGGCTGAGTTTCTTCTTTATGCCCATTGAGCCATTACAACATAGAATAGAATAGTTCTATTCTATTCTCCACGTGCTTTACGTTTGCTTTGTGATTATTTTATATTTTTATTAAAATATAGTGTTATATAATTTAAATATGGGAAGACAGTGCAGTGTTTCCGGTTGTTTAAATAAACAATTAAAAGTAAAAAAGTCACTTTTTTCAAGGGACCAACATCTATTGATACTAGAAACAAATGGTCAAAACTTTTGGGTTGTTTTTTAACAGAAAATTCATATATATGCGAACAACATTTTTACGCATCGGATATAAAAAGTGCAGAAACTGTAAATGATGCTGCTGGCAATATTTCGTATAATGTAAGTTTGTTTGTGCATTATTATACCATGATTATTATCTCTTTGGAAATAGCAATTTTAATATTAAGTAGAGAGATACAAATATCTAAAATTTATCCTATTTTAAGATAGAGTTTTAATGTTTATTACATTTTAGTATCAGTTCAAGAAGAAAAGTTTACTAAAAAATGTTCTGCCTTTTAAGCATAATACTTTATCAATTGATGAACATAAAGACGTTGCTACAAAAATGATTTTACTTGATTCTAATGAAAAGACAGAATCAGAATTATGTAATAAAAACATGAATTATCATACAGAATCATATAACGAAATCAAAATGGAACAGACAGTCATGAACTGTCAAGAAGAATCATCTAAATCTAATTAAATCAATCTAATCAAAGAAATTGAAATAAAACAGACAGTGAACAGTTGTATTACATCTGATGAAATAGAAGACAGTTTATATGATAAAATTATAAAACAGGAAGTTGTCATCAAATTTCCTAGATCAGAATGGGGAGTACATCGTTGTTTAAGGAAAAAGTTGCCTGTTTTTATGTAGTAATCATCTTAACTGCGTTCCGTTTTATGTATATGCGTGCATTTATCTATATACATTACGCGTATACTACAGATCATTCACACATATACATGAAACAAAACGCATCCTTACACGTAGTAGTAATACATATCACCACAGTGTGTGAATAGTGAGTATTACTACATACATATAATCTCATCGATAGTACGCGTGTTTTACTAGACACCTATCGGACGATATTTGAAGTTCCTACTTAAAATCACAGGAGTGGGGATAGAATCGGATCATCTAACTATCTTACACCGTGGACCAAGCGCCGCCTGGCGCTGCTCAACCGCTGCCAGCGCCACCGAAGCGCGGCGCATCACCTCCCGCTTGTTGTGCTCACCAGACAACACCAGAGTGTCATCCGCATAGCAGACCAGCGTGCACCACGGTGGGAGAGAAACCCGAAGAACCGCGTCATAGCAGACGTCCCAAAGAAGAGGGCCTAGGACAGAGCCCTGGGGTACCCCGCAGATCACCCGGTGCGACCGAATTCTTCCGTCGACACACGGGAAGAGGACAAACCTGTTGGACAAGTACGCATCCAAGACTGCCTCAAGTAGGTAGGAAAGCTCCACCACCGCGCCGCACTCTTAATTCCTTCCCATTAGAGGGTGTTAAAAGCGTTTTTAACGTCGATCAGGCGATCCGGTGCTAGTGCAGCCAACCGTGCTCACACTGCACACACCAGGCCATCCAATCCCGGTGCGGTCTTGCGGCTTGCCATCTTCCGCACGACGGAGCGAAGTTCGTCCGTCGTGACGGAATAAGCGTCCCGCCACGGGATGCGTCCCTCGACGCCAGGAGCGCCTTCGTCGCGGGTGGAAAACAGGGTGTCCACCACCCGGGTCACTTCTTCTATCTCCATGACCTCCGTCGTTGGAGGCCCCGCTGACCGCAATCTAGACAAGACCATTTTATAGGACATGCCCCACGGGTCTTTATCCAGAGTGGCGGTTAGCTCACTCCACGCAGTTTTCTTCGCGGCAGCATTTTCTATCGCTCTACGCATCGCTCTCTGCGCGTTACGGAGCAACACCCGCAGTATTTCTACCCAGGGTAGCGACGGCGCGCACGTGCACGCGTATATCTCCGGCGGTGTATAACACACACTCGTCGGAGATAAGCGATACTTTCGCTCCACCAATAAGCGGATCGATGATCCGCCGTGCCCCGCACTTGCGGCATCGACGCGTTGCACGCGTCAGTGGCTGTACGAGTCGGCCACTGCGTCTCCCTCTCCGAATCCCAGTCGGGAAACAGGGAATTACCCCAAACAGCACCGATCACGGCGGCCTCGAAACGGTCGAGGTCCCACTCCCTCGTTTTCCAGCGAGGGAATTTCACCGCTCTAATGTGTGCTCGGAGCTTCCCCCGCACTACCGGTCACCCCAAAGGTGATGTACCGGTGGTCGGAAAGGGACTCACTTCTCACGAGGACGTGCCAACCCCGCACCAGCGGCAGAACCCCCTGAGAGCCCTAGGAGAGATCCACAATGAACTCCCCTTGGGGACGCACACATACGTTAGAACTCGACCAGCGTTAAGAACGTGCAGGCCGAGCTCGACCGCCCATCGATCGACTTCATGGTCTTTCCTGTTTGTTCGAGGGGAACCCTAAGTGCTGGACTTGGCATTGAAATCGCCAAGTACCAACACCGGGTCCCCTCGCATGCGTCTAATGCCATCCGCAAGGGCCTGAAGTTCCTCCCGGAAATCGGCCGCACACATATTCGGTGAGAAGTAGCATGAGAACAGAGTCACCTCTCCCCATCGAACTGCCACGAAGCCGTGGTCCCTCTTTAGGACGCCATGGGTCGGCCACCAGGACGGGTGTACCACGTAATGGCCGCCCTGTTGTCTAAGTCTCCAGCCCAAGCTGGGGACTCAGGGATCCTCCAAGGTTCCACGAGAATCAAAACGCCCGCTGTCTTCTTCCGCAGGACCTGAAGAGCCAGATCCTGGGATGGACTACTGTTCACATTAATTTGGAGAACTCGGTCTATTGTCTATTTCCATAGCCTCTCCATAGATCGCTGCCTTTCGCCCAGCGCCGCCACTTACTTTGGAAGGGGCGTTCCTACCTCTATCCCGCGAGGGGCAGGAGTCCCCACCAATTCTATGCCCTGAGGGCAGGTTGCGCTCTGCTCATAATACACATCGCGTCGCGTCCTTACAATTACGGGCAATATGCCCGTCTTTCCCGCAGCGGTAGCAAGTGCCGCTACGGTCTACCTCATTACGGCACGTCAGCGGGACGTGAACTCCAGGCATCTGAAGCATTTGAGCTTCCGGCCCGGCAGGAGTGTCACGCGCGCACTCGACCAGCCTACTCTGAGGCGACCGAGGTCTGCCATCTTGGCAGCCACGTCGAAGGAGCATCTAATCTATGTGACCCCAAGGCGATCTCTTCCTTGTGTGATGGGTCCCACCGTTATGTCGGATCTCTTACAGGTGCCGAAGTCACCCGAAGAGATCTTTTTTATGTCGGTTGACGTGATCGAGACATTAAGGCCGGCCACCCTGATCTCTCCCCTGCGGACTGGCCTGGAGACTGTCGCCTTCCCCTATAACACACGGGTTAAGGCTTTAGCCAATGTATTTGCCTTGGCGGCCCAATCGGATCCAGGGATCTCAACGAGGATTCCGCCGCCGACATCTCGCCTAATGCGGGTGTCCTCAATCCCCAAGTCCGATAAAGAGACTCCCTCTTTGGCGAGTCTCATCACGCCGGCATAAGATGCCTGCTCGCCATCTCCCTCCGCCGGTGGTGCACATCTTATGGCCACCGCTGCTGGCCTCTCTCTACGTCTTCGACGCGCTCCACTCTCTTGGGGCGGTCGACGATCCATTGTGGCTGGGGTTTTACTTGCGGTACGGGCCGGACTCTTCCACTAGCGACACCCTTTCTAGCCGTACTTTGCGCAGGCTGGACACTCTTCTTGCGCTTAAGCTCTTCCTTTGTGCGCATCTTAGTGCGGCGCGTCACCACCGTCCATCCTTCTTCCTCTTCACGCGAGGTAGAAGCTATCATACGCAAATACGCTGAGACGATATGATTGGTTAACACAAGTTACGCTTACGCAAGTTACGCCGCATGTAAAGGCAGTTTTATTCTCTTAATCCTACTATCTCATTCACTTGGTCTTATTATAACGTTGAGAATTAAATACGAAACATCGCGCACCGAAGTCTTAGAATTTCGCGAAGCCTGCCGTCGGAATTGTTCTTTTGACAAATGCAAAGCGGCTTTTACGTTATCGACAGCTGTGTGTATTTGTTGTATTCACGCGAAATCTCTTCGTCTTCACAAAATTTAAGTCGACCACAATTATTTCCGTGATATTTGGCAGATTTCAGACACATTTTTGACACGCAATGTACCGCTGAAAAAGTGTCGCTTATTAATCGCAAATTCACTACATACATATATTTACTACAATATACTAAAATGTTATTATGTATATATGTAGATTAATTATTAACCTTTACGAACCGGCATTTTTCTTTTAAAATGTTGACATTTTTTTAACGACAAATGTATACATATATAGAACCTACATGTAGCGCAAAGTTTCCGAGTTTGTTACTGGCCACTATAGTGGCCAGAGCGGTCTTTAAGATAGATCCCGTGCAAACCCACTTTTTTATGTAATTTAATAAAATTTTTACAGACTGTTAAAACTGATGTTTTATACTTAATTTTGCAATGTCAAAGAAATTGAAGCAAGATATTCTTACTCAAAGTAGGCGTTATTAACACGCGTTCCCTATACTCAATGCATCCAACCAGCCTAGATTTTTTTTTAATTTCAAAACGGCTCTATGAATTTTTACAAAAAACAACTATATTATAAAGAGACATTTTACGAATATTTGGAAACAAAAAATATATTTTTTATCATTTTATTCAATAGTTAGATTTTTAAAGTTGTGCAGTAAAAGCGTAGTGAAGTGAAGTGATGAAAATCTGGCAACGCACAATTCTTCTTTGTAGTGTTACGTCCTGACCCACGGTTACGGTCGGACTATGGCAGAGCGCAACAGAAAGCTGTCGTTTTCTCTGTCTCCGCGCAGCAGATTAGGAACTTTTGCTGTGGCAGAGTTGAGCGAGTTTGTCTGCATTCGGATGAATCAACGGCATGCGCCGATCTTACTCCATTCAATGAGGCCTCGCTCGTCGGTCCCTTTTTAAGTCTAGAGCGATAGCTCTATTAACTAAGGATGGGACCATGCGATTGTTGAGGATGCGGAAATGAAAGATTGTCTTAACAAAATGTCGATCATGCGAAATACAAATTCATAATGTGTATGTGATTTTGTTAGGTTTTCTCGTTAATTATATGAACAAACTACCTTTTCAAAAAAAGGTAAAAAAAAGGCGTCAAGTACACGCGCAACTCGTGTTTCTAGAAAAAGTATTACTATAAAAATCTTCCTGTACAAGATCTATTCTATAAAATAAATGATATCAATAAGTTACGCCAAGTAAAATCTTTTATACTGTTACAAAAATATATAAAATATTATTTAAAACTTTGTAAGAGTTGTTTTCTATGTTGTAAAATAGAAAATATTCTAAATCAATAGAAAGTTTCTTGCTGCATTTTTACATTCACAAAGTGTTTTTAAAATATCTGGAAAACAAACTTCGCGTCTAAATTAACAAATGAAAGAGAACTCTTTATAAATGTAAATGAAGTTTGTATCCCATTAGATATTTTAAAAACATCTTGTGAATGTAAAAATGCAGCGTTTGTACGATGCGCACATTGTCGACAAAATTATTGTTTTCATTGTTTTTATGATAAATTTCATCCAGCAACATGTAATGTGCCTTTTTGCAGTTAAAACACGTTTCACATTTATTTGTATAGCATTGATTCTTCCGATGTTAATTATTAATTATAAACACAATAAAAAATTTATTAACTACATTTATTTTAAATAATAATTGCATTATATTATACAACTTAATTGTATTAAAATAAAAAATTACTCACCGAGACTCGAACCAGCAGGGTTCTACCGCCACTACTAGTCTAGCGCGCTACCGCTGCGCCACGCGCACTTCGGTAATACGCTCTATTTCATATATACTTAAGTCGCTCAAAAATTTTTAATTGCGGTTTTCTCGCGAACGCTTGAGTAGTGCGTCTTATGCGTTTACCTTGTAACACTTGGCATAGTGACCTATCGATACAAAAAGTTTCGGAGAAATTGATTAGTCACACATCGTGCGCTCTTCTTGTCAGAGATAAGTTGAGTTTTGTTTGGAGAGTTGTCGCCAGGATGTTTAGAGAAAGATGTTTTTTCTTCTCTACCGTAAAAAGGAATTTTTCTAATCGCAGTCTATGTCTTAGGCGCCGATACGATGTCGTATTGTTTAGAGTAATAAATAACACGGCCAGAGTTCAAAACTCAAACTTTAGAGTCTGAGTTTTGAACTCTGGCCATGTTATTTATTACTTCATTACTTGAATGGTTTACTTAAAAAAAAAGAAAGGAATTTATTCTATGTCGGCGCGTCGTATTGCAAGGAAAAGGGAACCGTGGAGTCTCAGGACGTAACAGTAGCATGTATCTTGCCAGTTGCCATTTTTGTAATAATGTAACATTTGTCACAAGCCTTGTATAATATTGAATTGAGAGTCCTAGACTTTCTCACTTATACTTTTTTCAAGAAAGCACTTTTTTTAAGAGCACTTTAGATTTTTTCCAAGTTTATGTAACTCAACAATACGTCGTATAATACGTCGTCTAATAGGTTATTTGATTAACAAATTTTCCCTTATATTGCAATTATTTTGGAGGAAAAGGCATTTTTTATTGTATTTTGTTAATTATTAAATATCAAAAAAAATTCTATAGATCAACTAGTTATAAACCTAACCTTATAAGCTGTCACAACTGAGTACTTGCAACGTTGCTACGATTACCATTCTGACTTGTTTAAATGTATATGTACGAATTTGTATACATAGTATACTAGTAAGTACAATCTCTGACAAAAACTGTATGCTTTGAACCTAACTTATTTTATCTTTTTATATTGACAGTAGATTCTATTTTTGAATGCAACTATCGCACGGGAACTACCTTAATGTTATGGCCAATGTTGAAAATTTTTCAAGTTTGAATTTTAGTGGTTCTAAGGGTTTTAATATTGCTACTTACAATTCTAATATCAGATTATCAAAATTTTACATAGGAACAGTGTTGCCAAACCTAAATGAGTTTGAATGAGTAACAGCGATTATATTTACATATGAAACTTTTCTTCAACGTTACTTAGAGTTAATGGCGTAGACGTAGAAAGTTACGTAGCTCCTTTTTTGTTTTATAATGTTTTTGTTATTTTTGTAGTTTTTAAGTTTTTTCTTTTATAGTTTTTTTTATTTTTTTCTGTATATTTTGAATTTGCTATTTATTGTTTTGGAATGGAAAAATAAAATTATAAATGAATTTATATTTTGTGCATAGGAATTAACGGTAATGTTTCTTTTATATGAAAATTTTCAAAACAAGGTGTTACGCATAATAGAGCAAGAGCCCGCGACCGCCAGACATTCGTTATTTTATAAAAGCTAAAAGTTTCTCAGCGCATGCTCCCAACACAGGTAAGAATGATGGGCTACTATGAAGTTTGGGTCATCGTGGCTTTGGCAGGTAAAAGGTAGCAAAGGTGTATAAAATATCAAC
>NW_018022207.1:0-9983 GCF_002006095.1 Pseudomyrmex gracilis
CGGGGGATATATTGAGTGAATATATTATTTATGGCCTTACAAACAATGGAGCTAAACAAATTTTGTAAATCTTTTCATTGTAGCAATAAAACATATTTAGAAAAACATATATAATTTGTCCGGATTTTGGCGCCGCACCCTGTATATTTATTAGTTTAGAAACTTCAGAGCCTGAAGAGATTCTTTAATTGTTTAATTCACGCTGGAGGAAGATGGCGTTGTTCGAATATATNTATATGAATATTGCGAGAAAAACTCCAAGTGCCTCGGTGGCCGAATAGGAAAGGCGACGGCACGGAAANCCGGAGATTCCAGGTTCGACTCCTGGCCGAGGAGTATTTTTCGCAATATAAATTTAATTTCAATTAGGGGGGTATTTGGGATTTCTCATATACGAGATGCAAGTATAGCATCGAATATGAATTTTAGAATTGTTATTTCAATTCGAATTTCACGTGTAAAAATTTACATGTGAACACGTATATATATGGATATATATACACATATAATTTCCGCACAACACCTAGCGAACGGCTCCTATGACCGAATATATATATTTATTAGTTTAGAAACTTCAGAGCCTGAAGAGATTCTCTAATTGTTTATTCCATACGAATTTGGAACGTTGACGGTAACGTTACGTTTTAGACGTTTATTCGAGTAGAAATAATATAACTCGTTATATAGAATATTACAAAATGCAGGGCGAAAATAGCGGCAAAATTTTATTGTTTCCTCGTTTTCGCGAGATTGATGTATCAGCACAGACACAGTATCNAAAGCTTTTTTGGGGGATTGTTCAAGAGGATGCTTTTGTCGANTCTCGCAGACAACTTTTCCATAGAGTTTGTCGTGCCGGGACATGGGGAAGATTACAAGATCTCACGCATGCTNTTCTTGTCTTTGTGTGATACTGAACACCTCCGGAGCTCCGGTTACTACTTCTAGCGGTGGTACTGCCGCAGTAGCAGCAGTAAGACCTGTAGATAACTTTTGACATTTCATGTTTAATCAAATCAACGTGTACGTTAATCAAAACTTTGTGTTGTCTCCGAACAATGCTTACACGTATTGTGCTTATCTCTCTCTCTCTCTCTCTCTCTCTTTCTCTCTCTCTTTCTCTCCAAAATGTTGCAACTGTAATCGTAATGCGAAAAATATGACAATTAATGATATGCACTCTGCATTTAACATATAGAAATGTCCCATACTGTGTAACAAAATAAAAGAAAGAATTTCGAATATTAATTATGAATAATACAAATGAATATAAAAACTTAAGCATCTGTCATGTTAACTGTCAATCTCTGGTTGCACACTACGATGAATCCCGGGACTTCTTTGTTAACTCTAAATATCACATAATTTGCTTATCGGAAACCTGGCTTAGGCCAGAAATCTCAGACAACATGATAGAACTTCGAGGTTACACAATTCTTAGATGTGATAGAACAGAACGACGAGGCGGCGGAGTTGGTATCTATGTTTGGGATTCCATGGTCTGCGAGGTGCTGCGAGATTCAGCTGCTGATGGGTATTCTCGTAAACCAGAATTTATAATAGCTCGGATTGGTACTGGCAGTGCATCTGATCTTCTTTTAATCGTAGTCTATCGACCTCCTAACAGCGATTATTTACAAGAGTTCCAAAATATTTTTTTAGATCTACATGTGGGTTTCCGTCATTCAGTAGTCTTCGGTGACTTTAACGCGGACATGATTACTAACACGTACAATAGCATGCAGTTGTTGAATTTTATAACATCCTCTAACATATATCTTGTGCCATTTGGAACTACGCATCACCTGAATAATTCTAGTACCTTTATAGATCTGTGCATTATGGATGACGTATCTAAGCTCAAAAATTTTACAAAAATAGGAGTTCCTTTCCTATCAGCACACAACTTGATTGAAAAAACGTACAATATAAGCATCAAACGTCGCACTCTCAGTATAGTTACAATAATGTGTAGAAATTTTGATGAGTCAAATGTGCAAGGTTTTGTATCAGATATCAGTGGTCATAATTGGACAAATCTTTTAACATCAACTAACATAGAAAATAAAGTAGACATTCTTAACAACATTTCTGATTAAATATCTAAATAAACATGCACCTCTGCGAAGAATTCAGTATAGAAATCTGCCAGCACCGTGGTTAACTGCAAGGATTAAGAATGCCATGCAAGAAAGAGATAGGCTTAGAAGAGTCTGGCGTAGAAGCAAAAATAATGCCAACTATGAAAACTATAAAATTATGAGAAATAATGTTTAAAACATTGTTAGAAAGCCCAAAAAAAACTTACTAGTCAGTTTTTAACATCCAAAATAATCCTAATATAATATGGAGAAGGTTAAGGCATCTTGGACTTATCAAAACAAAAAATGTTAAACCTCTAGTCTGCACTACTATAATTAAACGAATTTTTTGCGGGTGATGCGGTTGTGCTGGATAAGTTGGCACGTGGCCATCTTTCTGGGGATACTTTTAATGACAATAAATTAGTTTTCAAATATATATTACCAACAACAATTAATAAAGCTTTTGCTAGAATTAAATCTAATGCCACAGATTCAGATGGTATCTCTATAAAATTAATTAAAATGGTGCTACCATATCTAATACCGCTATTTGAAAACATCTTTAATTTCTCACTCATGCACAGTAGTGTTCCTAAAATCTAGAAATCTGCTTTAATTACGCCTATACCTAAAATCAAGCAACCAACTTCTGTGCAGCATTATAAGCCTATCGCAATATTGCCGACTATTTCTAAGTCACTTGAACAAATTGTATCTGACCAAATCATTGAATTTTTGGAGGATATCATCTGCTAGATCCATGCCAATTTTCTTATCGCAGGAACTCAACCGTTTCGGTGCTCTTTGACTTCTCTAAAACGTTTGATAGAGTCCGGCACAATATCCTGATTAATAAGCTGACAATCATGGGCTTTTCTTCTTTGATGCTTGAGTGGATTGTCTCCTATCTTGAAGATCAAACTTAGGCTGCGAGACCAGTCTACGAACGTCATCTCTTCAAAAACTCATATTAATATTGAAGTGCCGCAAGGTTCCGTCTTTGGACCATTATTATTCACTTTAGCATATCTACTTAAGTGCTGAAATTAATGATTTACATGACTGCATATGGAAGATTAATGATGATATTGAGTCAATTGTTAACTGGATTGAACAAAATCAACTGATGTTAAATTCTAATAAAACTCAAGCCATTATTTTAGATTCAGCTCGATATATAAACTCAATTGACATTGACAGTTTGCCCAACATTAAAGTCTGTAAAGCTAATATACCTTTTTCTTCTAATGTTAAATATTTAGAAATTCACATCTCCAGTAATTTGTCTTGGGATAAACAAGTAACCAACACTGTCAGTAAAATATATACTAAGTTATATTAACTAAAAATCTCGAAGAACTTGCTCCCAGATATGCTGAAGATTAATCTTATTACTTCACTTGTTTTCCCACATCTGAAATATTGTTGTGTGGCGCTCACTGACATTACGAATGAGCTCAACTTAAAATTATACAGGGCAATTAATTCTTGTCTTAGATTTGCATTCAACATAAAAAGAGACATGCATCTAACTCCATACTACAAAAAACTGTACTGGCTCAAAGCAGAAGATAGAAGAAAATATTTCGTAGAATGCCTGGTGTTTAATATCATTAAAAGTCATCAGCCTGAAATCATAATAATAAAATAATAAAAAATAATATATAATGGTTTTACATTTTGAACTGCTGAATCTAATAAAAACACCAGAGCTGCTAAGGATCTACTATCCTTGCCTTCTTGTAGAACTGAGCTTTTTAGACATTCTTTTAAATACAATGCATCAAAGCTATGGAATGACATACCACCTGCCATACACAATGCACGTTCTATTAATGAATTTAAAAATGGCTTTTATGAGTATCTTCTAGATACCTAAATTAAAACTGTTGATATTGTGGCATCAGTTTTGGCTCCATAATCGGACACACCTTTAGTACCAGCATCTTTATTATTAATGCTACATTTATTCTATTTTTATCTTTGTCCTTGCATTATTGCTGTTGTTATCTTACTCTTATCTTACTTTAAGTTANTTTATTTTTATTAAACAGTGAAAGTGACCATACAGCTTATGGTATTTTGTCCACGGATGGAAGTGGTGANAAAAATCGTCTTAACTTATAATTTTACGGGACTTTTCGATCAGTCTTTATTTTTGATCATCTTCAGCCTACATGAATTTAACACAGGAGAAGAAAAGTTCTTTTACAATCAGTAACAAAAAATATTAACATACGCACCTGGTGAATCTCAACCGCACAAACAACCATCACATGTCAATATGTAAGAGGAGTCAAAGCCGATAAACAAGGCAGTCAAGGATTTTCAACACTCTAAACAACTTCATTAAAGTGCACAAGGACAAACCCAGCAAACAATTTGGTTGCGAGATGTCGCAGTTTTGTCGCCAACCGCTGGTGAAATTAGTAGACCGAATCCATATCTATCTGTGTCCTCATTAGGATATAGTTTGGCGTCCATATCTGTCAAACATGTGAGATGTCAAAATGAGACCAAAATCATAACAAGTCTGCCACTAGCAAAGCAAAGCCAAAGTGACGCACCAAATCCAGAACANATTTGGTGATCGTTTGTTGGCGCCAAAATCGCGCCAAATACACATCATATCTGTTACCAGTACTGTTAACAAAACAGTAGCAAGTACAGACCAAATTTGTTGTCAAAAACGTCGACAGATTGCTACCAAACGCAGATCAGATTTGTCCCCTAGAATCCAAGTTGAATTACTACAAAAAAAAAAAAGAAAATCAGTGGTATATTGCCTTATCGGAAAGGAATTAATTCGAGATTTCACTCAAATTAATTTCTAGAAGCCTGATTCAGCTCGTTGATCAACCGATGAACTCTATTGAAAAAGACCGAATCTGAAAAAATCCTAAATGTGATAGCGAGATTTGAACTCAAGATCTCCATATTCGCAGCCCCTGCACTCACTCCGCGAGACCACTCGTGTTCCTTACTAACATATAATTATTTTTTTATCTATTTATCTATTTATCTAATTTTATCTATTTATTCTCAAGCTATCCTACATTTTATTTATTATTTCTTTAAATTATTATTTTACTAAAAATGTTGCAATGCAATGTACACGCAACAATAAAGAAAAATATTTTTTTTATTATGTTTAAATATAATTTAAAGTACATTTTTACAACGCAAATAAATGTTTTGTTAATATATGCTGATACTTGAATAAACAAAGTGTTTTTTAATAAATTTTTAGTCATGGAAAACAAATCCGGCGGCGAAATCGACCTACCATGTTAAATTTCTGAGAATATTAAAGTTAAATGTATAACATACTGTCTATTAGCTTGAAAAAGAGCATATCAGTGTATCTCATTCACACTAGTGGACATTGTGTTACACAGTGTCGACTGTACGTAGCTGAAAAGCATCCATTGTTTCATATTACTCAACAAATACGAGAATAATACATTAAATTTATGATTGCTTCATTACCGAATGCGTATAAACAAAAGTATTAAAATCTTACAGTTAAACTTTACCGGTTCCAGCATAAATTAACAGTTATTGCCCGCATAAACAAGGTCTAACTGTAAAAGACTGTTCAATGTTTGTTAACAATCTGTTATCAACACAGGCGACAGATATGATCGCAGATAATCGCCATTTTGTTGTCTAGATGTCAAACAGACAGTTTAGTAGTCTTGCGTGCAAACAGTCTGCACATATGCACGAACAGATCTGCTTGGCGTTTGGTGGCAATCTGTCGTCAATGCGTTCAACAGATCGACCCGACCGCGGTCAACGTTTTGTCATAAACAGATGCTCATACGGTTTTGCGGACTGTTTGGTCACAGTATTGCTAAAGCAGATCTGCTTGCTATCGACCATTTATTTGTTATCAATTTTACTAACATATATGAAATCAGTTTGGCCGCAATAGTCATGTATGTGCCAACAGAGTTGTTGCGTTTTTTGTCTCTATGTGCTAACAGTTTTGGCAACACCAAAGCATGTTTCCGTACTGTAGCGTTTCTGCACACAGTTTCTGTTGCCAAGNTCTGCGCAGTCAGAAATTGTTTGCTGGGAACTTGATCGTAATTGTAATAGTAACATTGTATATAAGATCAAGTGTTCCTTGTGTGATGCCTCATATGTTGGTCACTTTAGTAGGCAACTACGTACAAGAATATCCGAACATCAGCGTAATTTTTGTCAAAATTATAATCGCCAATCGGTCGTCAGTAAACACCGAAGTGACTTCGGTCATGATTTTGCGTGGAACGACGTGGAGATTCTCGATTCGGAAAGATTTTATCATAAAAGACTAATTTCAGAGATGCTACATATAAAAATGCAAAAAAACAGCATAAATCTGATAAGAGATACGGAATTGCTTGACTCTGCGTACGCCCCACTAATTAAAAAACTCGTAAATTAATTCTTTCTATTCTTTCTCTCCCATTTCTTATTCCGACTCGGTTATCGATCTGTGTATTGCTGTGTTGACTATTTGTGAGTCGTTCTCCGTGCGAGATGGATGTGTTTCATTGGCAACTGCTTTCGTGTGTTATTTGTGAAAAGAGTCGATTGTTTATTTGACTGTCATCTTATGAACGTATTGTCTTTTGATATAAAGAGAATTTTTCTTAAAATTAATTTTTTAATTTNTGACTCACTTATTAACTTATCATTTATTTATTGGGAAAATCATTTTTTACAATGAATTTAATTTGACAAACTCTTTGTTACTTGACTTACTTTTACTTAACAAATTTTGACAAATTTTTTGGATTATTAAAGAACTTTATTGAATATCATTATAGAAACGCCGTTACAAAGTACGACTGCCTTGTTTATCGGCTTTGACTACTCTTACATATTGACATGTGATGGTTGTTTGTGCGGTTGAGATTCACCAGGTGCGTATGTTGATATTTTTTGTTACTGATTGTAAACCAACTTTCCTTCTCCTTTGTTAAATTTATGTAGGCTGAAGATGATCAAAAATAAAGACTGATTGATACGTCTTTTAAAATTATAAGTTAAGAAGATTTTTTTTACCACTTCCATCTGTGCACAAAATAATAGGCTGTAAACATAGGCTGTATGGTCATTTTTACTGTTTATTTTAGTTGAGGCCTATCTCAAGTTAATTTAAATTTATTTTCATTTTTATTTTTGTTACATTTTTGTTAATATTATTGTATTATTAATTCATTTATAAACACATATAAAACTGTACATAGTTCTGTATCTTTTTAGTGCGCCTGAGGGGATGTGTCCCAGGGCGCTAAATAAATGCACGTTTTCTCTCTCTCTCTCTCTCTCTTTCTCTTTCTTGTTGAAATAATCCACAGAATCAAAAACCTTTCATCTTACCACCTGTCTGTGAAATTCCAATCCTTTAAAGCAAATGGATTCAGGGTTTGATGCTCCGAATGACAACCCTACTCTCGTGAGACGTATGAATTATTTCAAAAACCAGCACCTTGTAGATCTCATAGGACATCTACACGACGTTTTNAATCAGGATACATTCTTGATTAATGGCGTGGAAAAGTGACTAAGATTAATCCGTTTGAAGCACTCTTTCTGTCTTGTAAAACTTCCGCTACAGACAAAAGTTNGTATTGTAGACGCTAGCTTGATCATAAGAAGAGTCAAACTAAAAGCTGGATTGTTATTTGCTCATGCTAAAATGCAAGGAAAACCACCGCAAAGTATTCTCTTACAAGGGTCAAAAGAAAATTATCTAGAATCTACAAAAGAGTGATGAAAAATTCAATCAATAACGCTACTCGATCAACTGCAAGAGCGAGTAATAATCGGTTTTGTCGAAAATAAGGCCTTTATCGGCGATAGCGTATTAAATCCGTTTAATTTTAAAAAATTTAATATAAATTTATTGTCCTTTTACGTTGATGGAATGAAGATTCCTCCTAAACTGTCACAAAAGATGCGCTTCTCTACATCAATGATTTTCATACTCTTTTCTCAAGGACGGATGTTCATTGTCTGAACAAAGGCAATTCTATAAGCAGAAATGCTTATGTTTGCAGATATACACTATTTGCTTTTGATTTTACTTCCAATTTATTAGCCAATTGCGTCAACCATTCAAATCTCGTCAAACACGGTAGTTTGCAAATTAAAGTGCGATTCGAAAAAGCTCGTGAAACGACTATTATTAACTGTTTTATTTACGTAAAATTCGACACTGTTTTGGAAATCGATTTCTCACGCCAAATCATTGTAGATTATAACGAATAAACAGATTCCCGTTCTGCGTGTACGTGAAAACTGAGATATTTTTTTTCTACTTTATTTTCTATTATGCACTTTGTTGCAAGCGTTCCGTAGAGA
The DNA here is from genome assembly GCF_002006095.1 of Pseudomyrmex gracilis. Classification (NCBI taxonomy): domain Eukaryota; kingdom Metazoa; phylum Arthropoda; class Insecta; order Hymenoptera; family Formicidae; genus Pseudomyrmex; species Pseudomyrmex gracilis. Next base: position 8,445 of record NW_018022207.1, read on the forward strand.
CATTTCAGCTTTGTTCTAGACTTAGTTATCTTTGCTTTGTTTCCACGATGGCTGAGTACACGTATAAAGATGCAATAATCATCAGAAATAAAAAGGTTTCGCGACGTCGTGTGTAAATGTATTTCAAAGAAAATGGCGCTTGTTGCGGTAGTCCGTCTAATTTTCGGAAACTGGATCTTGATGCCTCCGTTCTTGTTCACAAAAATCAAAACAATACTACAATTGGCTTTCACAAATTTATCATGGCATTGAATGGTTTCACGGAAAAACTAATCTCAAATATCTCACGTGGCATTTTTAAGAAGCCATGAAATGCTCCTGTCATCTATACCAGTGACAAAGAATAAACAAATTTCTTATAAAAGCTTATATTTAAAAACATATAATCTCGAAGACCTCTCTCCGTCGTTCAAATCTATCTCGGAAAGCAACGAGAACATATCACAGTGTTTGTATCACAAAGTTTGCGCATCTGACATTAGTTGCGCTTTACGGAACGCTTTACGGTTAAAACGCTGGTTAAATTTATACTACGTTCAATTTGAAAAGAGAATTTTGCTACGCATAAAGAAAGACAAGCGCGCGAAGTAAGGATAGCGTTGCGTGCAGGATTAACAAGACACTTATTGACAGCCAATGGTTATGAAAGAGAGACTTTCTAGTAGAGGAGATGCTCGAAACGGACGAATTTTTGTCTTTCCGGTTTCTCTTCTCACATTGAACGCAGTATAAACAGCGTTGTAATTAAAGAAGAAGAACCTGTTAGTGCCTTTGTTAGCGATCAAGATCAGCATAATACAATCAGCTTCATCTACTGACATCAAAACGGAAAAAGAGGAGAAAGAACAAGTAACAGAAGATACATGTAGTGAGTTTGATTGTCCACCAAAAACGTCTTGCCTCAAAAAGACGTCGCTGTACAAACAGAGATACAAAAGGAATACACTCAATTTATTTTGCATTCTCGTAACTACCTGTATCAAAATAATGAATACAAAAGATATATAGCAAGCCTTGCAACAACTGAACAAATATATAGATACACGGAAGTTTATCCCGTCGACAGATTTCCCAGAGTGTGGACAAAGTGAACAGCAATCGTCGCTAACACAGACAATCACAATTGACCCGGAATCCATTAAGTCGCCTTCTTCCTTGATGGAAACAGAAAAGCCACATACTTATGACAGCTCTGAAATATTACCATCAAATTCCAGCTTTCTCCTGCGACTTCGAAGAAACTTCACAACGCACACATGGAACATGACTCACCTTCAAGGATATTTTTTGCACACATACGGGCATTATTGCTATGTGTTTCTNTATTTTATGGCTTACGGATATAGCCTTCCCCAATTTGTACAACTACTTTCTGGAAATTTTGACGCCAACGATAAATTAATTTGATATTTAATGCTTTTGCGTTGTATTGTATTAACATTCGAAGATGTTTTCCGATTGAACCGCGTTAGTTTCATTTTTATATCGACGTTTTATGAACATTTTAGCTCTCTTCATGAAGGTTTCGAGAGCAGCCTG
>NW_018022207.1:10628-11685 GCF_002006095.1 Pseudomyrmex gracilis
GAATCGTACGGTGTCGAATAATTTGGTGTCGAATAAATCTGTGTCGAATCGAGCGGTGTCGAATCGTACTGTGGTCAATAGAGTACCACCCAAATGCTCTTGGTCAGATGTCTTTTTTTATAGCGCTAAATTATAGGGAAGGGGAGTGTAGTGAAAGGGATGTAGTAGAGATAAGATAATGTGACAGAAGGAGGAGTGTTATGATAGGATGAATTGCCAAAGTGGACTGGTCATTTGTCCGTTATTTTTATTGAAATTGTTGAATGTTTGTATATCTCCAAGGACTCTATATATTTTCTAGGAAAGTAAGCTGCCGTCTTATTTAGTACTTGAATTTGATCAAACATGATTTTATAACCAGTTTCCAATTGATGTTCTTTTAATGTCAATTGTGAGTAAGGTTTTAGACGCACTGCTGACTGATGTTCATTTAGTTGTGTATTTATCATTCTACCAGTTTCACTTAGGTATGTATACTTTACCGCATGAACAAGATATTTTGTACACCCCTGATGTGTCCAGTATGTATACTTTACCGCATGAACAAGATATTTTGTACACCNTTGATGTGTCCAATAGGAGTTTCTTTTATTTTTTGGATTGTTGAAGAACAAAGTAATTGTATGTTTATTTCATAAAATAGTCGCTTCCAAATCCAGCAATATACAAACCCACTTTCCTGAGCATCATATTCTCAATACCGTCCTTGTAAAATAAAAAAAAGAAATAACTGTACTTTTGTATATTTTATATTCACAATATATCTGAGTTATCGAATAAGTGTATTANGTTGTTATCTGTTATGTTACGTCCTGACCAATGAATACGGTCAGGCTGTGGTGAAACGCAACAGTAAACGCGCCGTTTTCCATATCTTTCATTACAGTAGACACGGAAGTCCCGCTGTGAGAGAGTCGAGATTTGTTTATATTCGTCGACAGGTCAACGACATACGCCGATCTTACTGGGTGATACTCTATTGACCACAGTACGATTCGACACCGCTCGATTCGACACAGATTTATTCGACACCAAATTATTCGACACCGTACGATTC